>NW_014577229.1:195450-226678 GCF_000485595.1 Priapulus caudatus
ATATAATGTCGTGACAGCTGATATAATGTCGCTATAATAGATACAAACGTTATGCCCTCATTACACTAATACTTGCGTCAAACGCGTCAGCCCGTCTGTCATGGCTTAAAATTCGGCAGTTTATGTTCGTTGTTTTGAGGGGTGGAAAATTTCAATGTTCGAAGCACAGGAATATAATGTCGCTATAATAGATACAAACGTTATGCCCTCATTACACTAATACTGCGTCAACGCGTCTGCCCGTTTGGCTTAAAAATTCGGCAGTTTATTTCGTTGTTTTGAGGGGGTGAATTTCAATGAAGACCAAATTTTCTAGGTAAAAGACGAAAGCTTGTATGTTTAGCATTTGGTAGTAATCTGACTGGATGTATACAAACAACCTTACAAACAATTTTGAAAGTACGACTCGCAGCTATTTTCGGCTCCTCTCCCTTGACTGTGCGCAACAAACAGGAGCAAAAATAACAACACAACTCTTAATTCCTCGCTGTCTTTATAGTAATTATAATTAACTCCTTAATATAACTTAATTATTGTTATTATTAATATTAATTATATATTAACTACTTGCTTAACAGTTATTATTATAATAAACTGATTTTGTCATTATCTGTATCAATTCCATACTGGGCTGATTAGTTTACGCATGAATTACGATCTAGGCTGCACAATTGCGTTCTATCTGTACCGTACAGACTGTACGTACACACAAATGAACCCAGTAGATTACTCCAATATAATAGATGATATGGACTCATGATTACTTGTATGTACATTAGATAACACCAGCTCTGCCGGTAAGGGGGTTATATCGAAATAACAAATACTTATTAGTGAGTCCGAGTTAGAAATTATACGTATTGTGCGCACTAGACACGTGGATTTCTAGCTAGATTTCTGACATAGCGGCATTAGTGTTAGAAAGCGCAGACGCAACAACATGTGTTAACAATTTGTCAAGAAAACTTCTATCTACATTACTAAATGCCCTGCCCAATAACAGTTACTATGGCTGCTGACAATATCACCAAGTAGAGTGAATGTTTCAGGCCTGCGCACATCGAGACATCGTCACCTTCTTCAGGTGTTCCTGTGTTACAGAGAGAGGTGTCGCATGTCATTGTGCAACTTAACACGATTCCTTCAAGTCCATTCGGTCCCCACTTCTCCCACGTGTAGCATTTATCTTTCAATGAATCCTGCAGAATTTCGCACCCTCGTATGAAAGTTAGCAGCTGGCCTGTCTCTGTAAGGAATCGATGTTGCTGCGTGGGTATACATACATGCATACATGCATACACACATACACACACATACACACTCACACACACACAGACACACACACACACACACACACACACACACACACACACGTACGCAGACACGTCTCACAGGTTTTATGATACATAATATAAACAATATAACAATATAACCGATTTTTGTCAGTTCTTTGTCGTGTGTACTACACGTATTACAGGCTTTCCGTGCTACAATAGTCCGTCTAATATATAGTTTCGCGATCGCGATATATCCTACGGCCGACAAGAGCAACGCTGAAAAAATGCCGATGATTGAGTACGTCTTCTAGCTGTCGTTTCAAACCATTGCGTGATGGTGCGTAAGTCGCGAAGGTGGCTATAGGATGAAGGTCGCGAGTGGCGAAAACAAGTTTCACATAAAATACGTCGCAATAATTTTGAAGGCCAACAGCTCTCTCTTTGACACTCATGATGCGCGCTACGAAGTTTTGTGCTTTACATTGTCTAGCTCTGGTCCGAATCATCCGTGTGTTGCACATTATAATTCACGTAGCTTGTCAGGTAATCATCATACAGCTGAGCCTGGTACCCCTATGGTGTACGGTTTGTCAATTTAGTCCAACCATAATGTCGGTTTACAAACACACACCATATTTTCCGCCAACAAGATATACCGAAGAACCCATTTCATTGTTTCACTATATGTTTATTAAAACCAAACAAATTCTGCTACAGTATTAGTATCGATGCATGCTAATCATGTGAGGAATTTGTTTGACTAAATTGGACAAGTATTTTGGAAGTTATATCCAAAACCCGAAGTAGTATAAAGCAATATATGTTCAACCGCCAGGGGCGCTGTACGACACCAGGTGCCGTTGCTTAATTGGTTCAATTAACTAGAATCTTGCTTGCATAATCTGTTTGTGTACTAAATCAGTAACAGTTTGACATGCAAACTGAACAATATTTGATGTATCGGTCATTTAATATACTAGTGGAAGGAATTTTTCTATTATTTTTACCCATTTTATTGTTTTAACCTAATTTTATTACAACTTACAGATACCAATACTCAACATATTGTTGTTGTAATATTACAGATACATGAGAATAATCGCAGTTGTTTCGTTCTAAATAGGTTATTTACTTTTAAAGCTATAACATTATGCCAGGACCTCATGTAGTACGCCTGTGCAAAGTTTCAAAAATTCGAACGAAAAGTCCGTAATGCGCCCATTTTCATGTGCCTATCCGCTGTCATCATCCAAGTCATGTCTGTTGTCAAGCATCTGCCTGAAATAAGACAAAAAATATTATTCATGCTAAGCAATGCGTCATGCTTGATATCTTATGGGTACTTATGGCTGCACACCATCAGTCGATGAACACACGATTTACGCATCACATAGGATAGTTACCCTGCTGTTAAATAATTATGCTCTGAATCATATGCCAAATAGCATATTATCAGGAGTTAACTCGAATTTGTCGTCATTAACTCCTCATATTATGTAGCTTGCCACTTCAAGATCAATTGCGGACGTACCTGTCCATAGAATCTCCAGACGTGTTATCGAAGTATTCTGTTCCCGTAGCTTCAGTCGCCCCTTAGGTGGATGTGGTCGGCCGCGGTGTCCGGGGCGTCCACGCCCCGCGCCATGCCTCCCACTCGCACCAGCTTCGCCTGCTATGACGGCGGCAGCCTGCCAATAACCAGTCAAATCCACGATAAAGCTCCAAAATATACTAAATGGTTATAATATAATTTCTAATGTTACGGAATATCTACGTTAAACGTTGAATGACGTATATGTAAGTATATGTAGTACAGTAAACACGCGCATAAAATAACCCGTGATTTTAAGAACCTCCAGGCTGAAAGGGGACCAATAAAGTACCTATTATATAAGAACCTCTTCAGCCTGATAAATTAAACAGGTTGTTATATAAAAAAAATACAGAAAATTAGAGCAAACTGGGGCAATCCAAGTATGTGTGCTACACCATTGGAAACTGTCTACTATTAGTCAAATCAATTTTCACAGCATTTGACCTTTCATTGTGTTTAATATGATAAGAATCACGGGTTCTTTTATGCGGGTGTTTACTATATTGACAAGTTGTCCCGAAACTGTTGCAAAGTCGTTTACAGTGATTTATCATGAAAGTTTATTATTTATGTTAAAATAAGATCAAAAATTCTATAATCACATACTGGTGAAATAAAGAAATAACGTTAAAGGCAAAAGCACGGATATAAAAGTGCTGTTAATTAAAACAAATTACGTGGAGGTGGTTCAGGGGATAATGGCGCCTCCACACCTACTTTAGCGATTGCAGGTAAGATTATTAGCTTGTAAGCGGTACGTAACAAGTTCCCGCATGGAAAAGAATAAAGTGCAACGAAATTCAAAATATGTAGTTAAAGAATATAGTATGGCGTGTTTATATTTATTTGCAACCAGGGACGAAACGGTAAAACAACGGACGTAATTAAAAATACATAGAATTGCACGCGGTACGCAAGTGGTATCTCCAACCCGTCTGCAGCGACGCGCTATTTACAGTATTCCCTCTAGAATTCCTGGATATGCCCCTGATTAACACACACACACACACACACACACACACACACACACACACACACACACACACACACCTCTTTCTCTCTCTCCCACCTCCCCCTCCCTCTCTCGTCACCTCTACACTATACGTACCTCCCCTCTCCTGGCGATCAGTCCTACACAGCGTGAAAGCCTCATCGGTGATCTCATCGCTGGGTGCGTGCAGGCACGTGTCGTTGGTCGGCATGGGATCCTCACTGATGCAGCTGTAGCACGTCAGACACTCCCCGCCTGCCGTGACACGAGAGAGGAGGTCACACACTAGCATGGCTTCTCTCTATATGCTTCGAAGTACAGGAAGGTCATTTGCGTCATTGTGCTCAAACAAATTATTACAGGTTTGGGCATGATGGGCGGGGGGGGGGATTCGTTTAATTCATAGAGAAAATAGGTTTTGAGATATATGAGGCTAAGGCTAATAACATGTAACTGCAATGAATATCTGTTGTATATTATATATATTATATTATATATATGAATTATATATATATATATATATATATTATACACACATATATATATTTTGCATTTACAGTTTATTTCTATAGAGTTACCCAAACTGATAACTCAGAAGGAGTTGTACTACACATAACCTTCTATTTTCTTCTATCATATTAAACATTTAATTTGATATGTTACCGGACGCCAGATTGATATGTGTTGCGATTGTAAATGTACACTAGGATATAACGTCACATGTATGCTATAGTGCTAGTTGTAGCAGTGTGTAGTATGTATATCTGTGAGTATAACACCGTGTGCAGTACTCACACTTGCTCATTAACATAACTAATTATAATCTAGTTGCCGTGCTATTGTCGTTGCTTACCTGCGACCAGCATGACTGCTATATAAATGGCTGCAACGGCGAGAGCTCTCAGTGATAGTGGCCACTCCATGTTTTACGCTGATGTTTCCGATGGCGTATCTACGTGTGAAGAGTCAGCGAGCAGATGTATGGGTGCAGTGTGTTACTTCGCTCAAGGTCCGGCCAGCCAACCAATAGTCACCACGTGCGATATCGTATTGGATTTGTTTGATTTAATACGTCATCGATGCGAGAATGTTGATCCGTTTCCGCAATGATAACATGTCTGGCGGAATTTGTCGGGTGGTTTTAATTGTTTGTTCAACATCAAAGCGATATATTGCAAGTCAGTGAACTAGTACAGTCTTAACTGATACCCTGTCAATCACGCTTGTTCCCTAATATCAGAAGTAGATTTTTGATTTGATTTGATTTATTTATTTCGATAATTAACAAAGCATACATTACATCGATAACAGCATAAATAAACAAAATGCAGCTAGAAAATTCTCGAGGATGAAAACACAAAAAGCGTGGCTAACACACTTATTTCCATTGTGGTCCAACATAACATTGTACATACTATAAACTATAGCAAAATTAATATACCCACGATCCCCAAAATTTCTGAGTGATACAGTACAAAACATTGATATACAGCATGAAGAAAAAATATATACAAAAAAAACTTCAGCATATTATGTACAAGTAAAGTGAGGTAAGTGTTGGAGCAGTTAAAAAAAAAATGAAAAAAATAGATGTTTTCTGAGTGATACAATACAAGACAGTGCTATATACTATGAAGAAAAAATATAAACGAGAAAAAAAACTTCATCATATTCTGTACAAGTAAAGTGATTACAGTAAATGTTTAGCAGGTAGAAATGATGTTTCCTGAGTGAATACAGTACAAAGCAGTGCAGAACAATATGAAAAAAAACTAAATACATACAAAAAAAACTTCATCAAATTTTGTACAAGTAGTACCCTTTTAGCACATCATTTCGACACTCGATTCATACACCATTATATCCACATTACAAACAACATATTTCGCACACACTCACATTTAACGTTATCAAGTTATAAACGTATTGAAAAGTGCAATAGTGTTGGGCAGTTAAAATGGTAATTTTGAGTGATACAGTACAAAGCAGTGCATATACAACATGAAGAAAAAATAGATACAAGAAAAAAACTTCAGTATAGCCTGTGCAGGCAAAGTGATTAAGGTACACTTTACCATTATTTCGACACACATACGTACATCATTATATACATATTGCATACATACACCCACACTCATATTTATATAAGTGTAATATAATTATATATAAGATAATACTTATATCAAGTATAAATACACTGATAATTGTAATAGTGATGAGATCATGTCACCCCTATATTTCATCTATTCATTTAGTAAACCGTGATTAGTAAAATATGAAGTCACTGTCTTCCATTGTCTTAACCTTTTCCATAAGGTGTTTTTTAACTTGCCCTTTGAAACTAATATATCTGGCTGCAGATCTAATGTGAGGTGGTAGGGAGTTCCAAGCTTCAATTGAAGTATATATAAATGTCTTTTTCTATTGACCCCCACTCTTGGTTTAAAGATTGACAGCTCCCCAGCCCTAGTTTTGAAGCCGTGAATTTCCGAGGTTAATGTAAATCCATCAGTCATGTATTCGGGACTGAGATTATGCAGAATTTTGAAAACATGGTTTACCTTCAGTTGTACTACTCTGAACTCAACTGGAACCCAATTTACAGACAGGAACTCCCTTGCATCTATGTGGGTTCTTGGTCCCAGATTTAGAACACATCTAATAGCTTTATTTTGGCATACCTGCAACTTGCATTTTGTTTTCATTGAAAGGCTACTGTACCAAACACTACACGCCTAATCCAAATGACAATGAATCAAGGCAGTAACTAGTATTTTTTACATAATTTGTTTAAATATTTAGCTTTTCTGTAAATAAATTTTCGATCTATTGTTGACCTTTTTGACAACTTTGCTTCCTGTAATTTCAGCAGTCAAATTGTGTTCTAATTCTACTCCTAAATATTTTACTGCAGTCTTACTTTGAATATCTGACCCATTTCATGTGACAACAATGTTTGTAAGTCGACTGATTTTATTTTTTGATCTAAACAGAATGGTTTCTGTCTTTCCAAGGTGCAGGGATAGATTGTTGTCACACAGCCATCTACTAACCGTCCAAGCTTAATTTTTCCTGAATAACCTGAATATCAGTTCTTGATACTAACAGCGCCGAGTCATCAGCATACAATAAAAGCTTAGTTTTTACAGCGTCTGCCATATCGTTTACATATATTAAAAATAGCAACGGTCCTAAAATCGATCCCTGAGGTACACCACATGTTATATCATTTTTTGCAGAAAAGGTGCCTCCGACATCTGTCATCTGGCTTCTTCTGCACAGATAGGCCTGGAACCATTCGACCACCTTATAGTGTAGACCAATTGCTTTTAGTTTTGATAGTAAGATATATTCATTCCGAATGTAATCCGTTAAGTGAATTAAGGCTGTATCTGTAGAATGAGCTGATCGAAATCCAGACTGAAACTGGTATAATAATGAATTATCCCTCAGGTATTTCTCTATTTGATTATAAGCTACTCTTTCTAGAACTTTGGACATAACGCTAAGAATCGACACAGGTCTATAATTTCCTGGATCGGTTTTGCTTTCTTTTTTTGTGCAAGGGGATGACTCTCGCCAATTTCATATCATCTGGAATTATTCCATTGAGGAATGATAAGTTGTTAATATGTGTAAATGCCTCACAAATAATCTCAGACCCATCTTTTATAAATTTAGCTGGTATGTTATCTAACCCTGTAGCCTTATCAGGGTTTATGTTATTAAGTACCTTTAAGACCTCTTCTTTGCTTACAGGGAAAAATTTAAAATTATTTCCTAGTACTCCTCTATCTCTATAGTAATTAGTGACTCGTGTCTCATCGTAAATGCCAGACTGTTTTGGCAATTTTTCCACTAGGGTTGAGGCCACGTTCGTAAAGAAAGTATTAAAGCTATCTGCTACCCTTGACTTTTCAAAACATATATTGTCCCCAATTTTTAAACCTACCTGACCAGAGCTATTATTTGCTTTATTGTTCATACCCATACTTTTTAGAGTGTGCCAAAGTTTTTTAGGATTATTTTTGTTGCTTTCAATCTTTTCTGTATAAAAATGGGCTTTTGCCCTCTTAATCTCATTCTGAGTGTTGTTCCTAAGTAACTGGAAATCCCTAAAGTCAATTTCATCCTTATTTCTCCTGAATTGTAATAGTTTCCTGTCCCTTTCTCTAATAAGTTCCTTTATCTCCGAGTTAAACCATGTCTTTGATTTCTCTTTTATTCTTACCTGCTTAATGGGTGCTACAGTGTCGATGGCTTTAAGAAGATAGGTTTTAAAATTTACCCATGCTATATTTCTAGAATCTGCATTCAAGATATCCAACCATTTCTTTTTCAATAGGATCTCTTTAAATACCTCTGGGCTGTAGTGTTTCATTGACCTAATTCGAGTAGTACGATGCTTACCTATAACCTTTCTAATAGATTTCCTTGTACAGTATGTTAGGAAATGATCACTTATACCCATTGCTATATAGTACCAGACTGGCAAATCTTATCCGCATCCGACACCATTATTATGTCTATTGCTGTTTCTGATGAATTTGTTTACCCTAGTCGGACTAGTAATTAATGGTTTTAAATCGAAATGATAGCAAAAATTTTTGAATGTCTTAAGTGGTCCTGATAATGATTTACGGGTTTACTGAGTATATTGACATTAAAATCACCTAGAATAATAATTTCTAACTCCACAAAATTTTCTGTAGAAATGCATGCATTCTCTAGTAATTCAAAAAAGTCTCCTTGTTTTGGTGGTTTATAACAAACACCCGTTAATATTGGTTTTGTTCGTGGCAGTAATATTTCGACCCATATTGCTAGTTCTAGCCCAATTTTGAACATATCAGGTCTCAGGTTGTAAGCAAAGTCTTTCCTTATATAAATACATACTCTGCCACCACATCTATTCCTATCCTGTCTTTCCACGGTATAGTTGTCTATAAAAATTTCTGAATTTTCAACTGTTTCATCTAGCCAAGTCTCAGACACTGCTATCACTGCAATTTTAGCAAGATTGGAGATATATCGAATCTCATCCATTTTGGGGAGGAGGCTACGAGCATTTAAATGGATAAAGTTCAAACCTTTCTTTAGTAGACAATCAAATGTTGGTGAATCCGAAGCGCGAGGGGTCGCCTTCTCCGTTGTCTGCACATCTGATGATACCAGTGCGTTTAATGATGCTTCGACGCCCCAGGCTCCTAGTTTCCCTGGTGTGTTTTTAGGAAGCTTTCCGCTAGACGAGCTCCTCCGGTCTTGTTAAGGTGTAGGCCATCCGGTGCATACAGGTCACTCCTATCCATGAAGTACCTCCAGTTGTCGAGGTACGTTGCGTTGTTTGCCGTGCAGAAGATCTCCAGTGTCCTGTTCAGCGACATTATCTTCTGGTTCAGGTGGTTACGGTTCGGCTTGAAGCACGGTAGCAGTCCCTATATGATCAGTTCCTTGGTTTTTTCACTTGTACTCCTTGCTAATTGCAGAAGATCTTGTCTAGCTTCTTCCAATTTTTTATTTAAAGCATCATTTACCCCCAACATGCATAATTACTGTTCCCAGACTATCTTCCCGATTAACTACTCTGTCTAGCCTTTCTTCTATATATCCTGTGCCCCAGCCCCTCCAAAGGTTAATACACACCTATCCCTTGTTTCTCCATTGTTACTTACTGTCTTTACTGTCTGTCTGACTATTGAGTCGCCCAAAATTAATATTTTTTCACGTTGGGTTCTACTGCTGTCTTCATTCGTTGGATTCAGTGGCTGTGATGTCCGGTCCTCCATCTCCCCAGTGGTCTCGTCGTCCCGGTCTATAGTGGTCCCGTCGTCCCGGTCCATGGTGATACCGTCGTCCCGGTCCTTGGTGGTCCCGTCCTCTAGGTCTATGGTGGTCCCGTCCTCCAGCTCCTTGGTGGTCCCTTTCTCCAACTCGTTAGCAGTGGAATCCCCAGCTTCAGCTTCCTTGACCTTGGCCGTGAACTCAACCAGCTCATCAAGTATATGATGTAGCTTCCCTCTCGTTCCTCACGACTCCTCAATAGCCAGACTTCCTTCTTCAGCTTCTCGATCTCCTGAGTGAGAGCAGTCTTCTCGCTAGTCCACTGTCTCTGGAAATTACAGGCGTGACAATCATACACGAAATCTTCCGGCATGACGTCTGTACATCACTGACATTTTCCCATATATCCCACCTTTTACACTTACTGCATTGGGCCCACCTATTCCCGAATTTATCAGCCTTCTTAGTTACTTTCCTTTTCTGCCCCATTATATTAGTGGAAGTCAAACTATTTCGAATTCTTAGATCTTAGTATAAAAATTAAAACTATGAAAACGCTTTCCTACTTACAAATTTATTCCCGCCAAAACAACAATCGTTACAATGGCCGCCCCCTTTCGAATTATCTCTGAACTAATCTAAATGGGAAATATTTGTGATATTTAAATTATTAGGTTAAAAATAATTGGTAGATAGATAATAGGAATTAGATATAGGAATAGAAGTAGATATTCGTTCGCCGCTATATGTACTGTCATGAATTTACACAAAATCAATTCTAATCATTATTATATTGGTAGTAATATAATAATTATTCATGATTTCCCGCATCGCCTATATATTAGATGGTGGGCTATTGTATTAAAAAAACTCGCATGGCTTTTTCTACTGCGATCCGCAGTATTGATCTGTCTATTTGATCAACTTTGTCTCTTTCCTTCTTTGATGTAGTCCCTTGGAGACTAATAGTTACGAGGTTACACGAGGTTATAGAGAGTTAGATTGAAAGAATTCCATGCGTCACCAACTACAACAATCACGTGACACAACGAGAAACACGCGAGAAAACACCGCGATGAGGCGCCACTGAGCACCATGTGAACAGCTACTGTATAAATCTACAAGCAAATAAAATAACCGATAAATCTGTAAGACAGCTCCCAATGTCAACTCGGATTTCCTTACCCAACAACGCAGTGCTATATACGAGGAGTTCAAGGATTACGAATGTACTCGCCTTGAAAACATCATTCCAGAGTATGATCCTACTCTACTATGACCCACGTCCAAGTATACATGCGTGCACTTATTACAGAAGTTATACGATTCATGGATATGACGTATATTCGATATACATTGGTTTATGGTAATATACTGATGTGAGTTAGTGCTTTTTCACTTCAAATAAAGACCAATTATACAAACGAGACGTATCACGCAAACTTCACGCGCATGCGCGGGTTCGTTACAATCCTTGCATAAGTTGTCTCATGAAATGGCCGTCGACGATGCTACGCAGCGCCCTCTGGTTGAGCTGCTGTTCTTCTTCCGGTATCGGGTGCAGTATCAAGCGTTTGTAGTCGGCCATGTTTGCGTGCTGCCTCACTTCCTCTAGTTTTTTATCGATTTCTCTTTCCAACGAATCGATATCAACATGGCCGCCGTGGTCTCCCGCGACTGACCAATCATGATGCTCGTCGTCGCCCCCGCTAGGCGCGCTGTCATCGGTGTTTGGCGACGCGACCGTCTGTGCTGCAGCTACGCTGGCAACAGCAGGTGTAACCGGTTGTTTGATATCCTTGCCGTCCGGGGGCGCCGATACGTCCGTTTTCGGCTCCTGTGGGTCCTGCGGTTGGTCTGTATTCGCTGTCTTCTCCGGCGTTTTGTTCGGTTCGGATTGTTTCCGAGGTTCTTTTTCCGGTTCCGCTGGTTTTTCCGATTCCGGTTCGTTTTTTTTTGGTACTGCGGGTTCGTTTTTTTCTGTGTTTGGGTCTGGTTGTTTCTCTTGGTCCTTTGCCGGATCTGGTAATTTCTTTGTTTCTTTCTCCGGTGGCTCTTTCGTTACTTTGCTCAAAGCTGATTGCTTCCTTGACTTTGGTCGCACCCTGCTCTTGTTCGTGGACGGTCTAGACGGGTTCGCGGAGCCTCCGCTGTGGACGCTAGTCGAGCCAGACAGCTTAGCAGGTGTTTTGGAACGACGTCTCTTCTCCGCCAGGGTCTCGGCCAAGGTTTTACCTTCTTTCTTCTTTACTTTCTTTCCGGGGGCCTGTTTCGATGGATCATCGACCCCAAGAAGCGTGGTTCTGTTAAAGTAATCCGAGAGTTATTCGATTTTTCGAATCGTTCATCGCATTGATCAATCGGTCAGTGCGGCTATCCATCCATTCATCCATTCATTGATCCATCCATCCATCCGTCCGTCCATTTATCTATCCATCCATTCATCCATCCATCCATCCATCCATCCATCCATCTATTCATCCACTCATTTAATTCTTACCTATCCTTCGTTCGCTTCTTCTGCGGTATGTGCTGAGTACTGTTAATTTTCTCCGCTTCTTTCGCGTCCAGAGGTGCGTGAGTGATTTTCGGCGCAGCATTCTCGTCGGTGTCTGACGAGCCAGATTCTGCAAGCAATGTATATATATATATATATATATAGCGATTCAATGGTTGTTTATGAACTCGTGTGTCGAGAGTGCTCAATACTACCATGAGTAGAGCAAACATGATAAAGTTATACGGACACGGTAAGTAATTTTGACTCTGTTTATTGCATACAGAACTGTTTCGTGTGGAGCGAAAGCTCCACACTCATCAGTGCCTAATACAGAGTGATCTATTTAGAACATCCCGAGCAGTATAAAAACATCATGCATAATGTGATCTATTGTTCATGCGTGCGCGTTCTAAAGAAATACCATAGATACTAATTAGCGCGTCATTGTCGATGACTGTTGACGAAATCAAAACGGAACTCGACAGAACTTAGTAAACATATTTGGAACTTGAAAGACAACAACCTAGACTACGCGATTAAATGGAAGATACTGAGCAAAGCGCCACACTACTCGAACACTACGAAGAAATGCAACCTATGCTTAACAGAGAAGTTCTACATATTGTGTAAACCTGAGACCGCGACACTGAACAAGAGAAACGAACTTGTTGGTAAATGCAGACATAAAGATAAATTTTTATGTTGGTTTTTTAACCTCGGGAACGTTATGTGAACTCTTACAATGAATTCAGTTTAGCGCCAGCGCGCAGCAGTCACCGACAATGACGCGCTAATTCATCATTGCTATTGCATTATTCATTATAATTCATTATTCATTATTCATTATATTCATTTATATTTATATTTATATATTATATATATATAATACTATATATATAATATATATAATATATCATATTATTATTGCGCCAAATGACTTTCTTTCTTCCTCTCTCCCTTTCTCTATCTGTCTTTCTATCTATCTATCATTTATCTATATATCTATCATCTATCTATATATCTATCATTTATCTATATATCTATCTATCTATCTATATATCTATCTATCTATCTATCTATCTATCTATCTATCTATCTATCTATATATATATCTATCTATCAATCTATCTATCTATCTATCTATCTATCTATCGATCTATCTATCTATTTATCTATCTATCTATCTATCTATTTATCTATCTATCTATCTATCTATCTATCTATGTATTTATTTATCTATCTATCTATCTATCTATCTATCTATTTGTCACGTATTTACGTATTTACAATGCTAACTATCATATGACTAACTACAACATAATGAATATAAACTAGAGAGAGCACTCGTGCTGTAAGTATATACTAACCCCATTCAGCCATCGTCGTCAATGTTGCTGTCGAGTTGTGCAGTAAACAGCGGCAGTAACAGCAGCAGCAGCAGCAGCAGCATCAGGAGCAGTAACAGCAGTAGTAGAACTAGGCTATTAATCGTTGCACCGAGTCATTACGTATTGATAGACATGCAGCAACGTGCGCAGCATCAGTGAATTAAGTCAAACAACAGTGGTCTCTACGATGGCAATCGCTGCTAAGGTCCTACTGCATGGCACCATAGTTACGTACACGCTCGCACGCGTCGTCGGCTTTGCTTAGACGCAGTAGTAAAGTCTCCTCGTATTAATGTTTGTCGCTTCCATTCTACGCCTGCTCAGGTCGTCTGCGTGTGTAAACATGCGCGCTTGGTACGGGGTCTTCCGGCATGCTGCCAAGCAGCTGTGACCATGACAACATTGACGCCGGTGTCGCGCGCCCGCTGTCTTCGTCGTTAGAGGTGCCGAGCGATTCACGTTCGTCAGTACAGCGGCAACGGGGTGGTGAATTGAGCTTCGGGTATTTTTTAATAACACGGAGCTCTTTCCAGATTTGCTTCCCACCCCCTCCTCAGCCAGCGCTCGTCGAATGCCTAAACTCAGGGATAGTTGGCAAGGTTTGTTGTAAGATGGAGGAATATTTACACGTTGGACACACTGTTTTGGATTCTTAATAGTATCTGTATTGGATTAATCTTCAATATACGAGCTGAGCTTTAACATTGTACCGGCATTATGTAACATTATCTAATGTTTCCGAATTCGTACGCGAGGTGTACATTGTTCAGATATGTCGTGCGCGTTCCCAGACGACATTAGTTAATTGTGGATCCGGATCCAGACGTTTTCCAGCATTATTATGCGTCCAAGATGAAATAATGGTTATTGGCTGTCGTAACGGCAGCGGATACACCGCGCAGCCATACGATAAGAACATATAAAATGTTTAATAAACTGAACAAACACCCACACGCGCATGTTATCATGATCATGAGTAAGACGTAGTGCCCTCTATCGGTAGATTTTGCGTAGCTTTGCTAAGGTGCAAATAAGGTCTATACCATACATCGTACTATCTTAAAAACGTGTGTCATGGATCGCAAAATTCTGGAAAATTTATGTGCTTATTATGTATATGTTCGCTCGGCGCCATACATTATATTTCTCGCGCACCACTATAACCTCGACCAAGAAGAGAAGGCATAGAAAGGTATATAAAGGCATACGACTTCAATGCTGGGAAGCCAGGACACTTTACAATGAGTACCACGAGGCACTGAGATTAACCATTCTCTCACCAACCTACTCGAGAATCCGTGCTCTCTATTTCAAACATGTAATTTAAATAATATCTTATTTCTTTTAGCAGATATGAGTCACGCGCGCAGAAGTCTGGCGCTGTAATCACTGCCGCATCACGGAGAGGTTATAGAAACTGAGTAATTATAATTATCAAAGTGAGGGATTAGTATTGAAATGATTCATATCAAATTATTCGAGCGTATGTATTCTATGCCTTAAATCTACAAGTTTGCAAAAAACATCGTTTGTTTGGCGTCATGCGCTACTTTTTGTCGGGATATTTGGACATTTTGCGCAGTACCATTTGTAACGTGAGACAATGACATTCTTTCTTTTCCGTTCCAACTACTCAAGAGTGCTTGCTCTCTGTTTCAAATGTGTAATTTCATGAAAGTGTTCAGCAATTTTTCTCTGATAAAATTTTTGTTCAGCTTTGGTTGTGTGATTTTGTGATTTTTATTTGTTGACTATGGGTGTGTAATCCAGTGCAAGTAAATTTCGAAAAATATACCACACGGGAATAAATTGGAACGCTAGAACTCACATCCTTTTAACCCCAATTTACTCCACACAAATTTCATCCCATTAAATAATCTAGTTCAACATATTCTATCGAGTAACATGTTATATGAACCCTTTTTCTATTTGTACTAAGATACAGATATCATTTAAGAGCGCGTGCGTAGTTGATGCAAAGGATGTCCAAAAGATATACGATGTTTTAGCAAGACAACCCGTCCATGATGGCACCCATTGTCCTAATGCGTTACAATCGCCGTTCGTCTGCCAGACGGAACAACAAACAACTGACTAAAACTGCGATAATTTGGCACAAGGTGGCACCACGAGAGAGGCTGGTGGCGGCGCTTGGTGCAACCAGCACATCTCCGTACTTGTCCAGCAACTGAAGCACAACACCGTTCGTCCACCCGAATCCATCCTAGGCAAAATACAAGAGGCTCGTTATACAGTTGACGTACATGTCACGAGAGGCATCTGACTTTTAAAGGATTTATATCCGCGGTTAAATAGATGTTGCAGCTTAATTGTAATAAAATAATGTAGGCATGTGTTATTACTTGATCATTGAGGAGGACATATGGCATTTGACAAATTTATTTGAAGGACAACTTTTCGCGGTCGGGGAGAAATTGCAACTTAACACATTTGGCAAATACTAATTAAGGTCTTCTTACCTGGACATCGTATTCACCTCCACCGCCCGGCTCTCCACTCTCTTCACAATTAAACTGCAAATGTATGAATGTGATATGTTACATCTATGTACATTAACCGATGTACATTTGCACAATACATTTTGATTCCCAGTGATCAAGGTCTTCATCAACGTCGTTTAATTGGGACCAGAATCTCTTGTATCATATAGTTACGTCAGACGCTGTCACACATCTCCCTACCAACCCTCCTACAACTATTCACGGTTATCACAAGAAAAAAATTTCGCCACCGCCACCGCCATTAAAAACAACAACAACAACAACAACAAAAACAACAACAACAACAACAATAACAACAACAACAACAATAACAACAACAACTACAACAACAACTACTACACCAGCAGCAGCAGCAACAACAATAATACTACCCTACCCTCACTCCCCACCATATCACAGTATATATTGCTGCACCTTTTCATACATCTTCCCTGTGCTGTTATGTATGAGCCACGTGTTGAAAATCCACAGCTGGGCTAAATCGACAGCCTTGCTCTTCGCTTCTTCGATGGACATCTTAGACAATGACGTCACCATGATCTCCTCCAATGGCGGCCATACGTTCGGGTAGTCCCACTGTTCATCCGAATCCAACGTGGACGTCGGTACGCCTCCGATATGATCCAGTAATGTGGATTTCTAAAGGCGCACGCTGAGTTACCCTTCACGCGACCTTCGCACTACTTCCTACGATTTTAACTTGACCCCCCTTTTACCTTCAAAAATAGTTATACTTCTTAATCTATATAATAGTTATAGCTTTCTAAACACAAAATCGTTTACGCAGTAGTTTACTTTACATAAGATACTTTTAATTAGATACTATTAGATCACTAATAGATAGACTATAGATTATAGATTTACTTTTAATAAGATCTTACGTTGGCAGGAGCGAATCGGTAGGCTACATTCGTGGTTTACCTTGAGATAGGCCCACAGCGGTTTCTCAACGCTATCATCGTGGTGACAACCCACGTAGTAGGGCATGACGCTCGACACGTAGTGGTTGTCCGGGTCATTGTTGGGGGAGGAGTGTTCCATGTTCCAATCGAACCAGGCTCCATCGTCGTCGCTCCACAGTACGGCGCGGATCGCTGCTCGCCGCTGCTCTACCAACGCCTCGTACTCACGCTGCTTAGCCTCGTTCCCTGAATAACCGCGATTATCGAAAGAGAATATATATATATATATATCGCTCTCTCTCTCTCTCTCTCTCTCTCTCTCTCTCTCTCTCCTCTCGCTATATATATAATCATATATATAATATAGTAAGAGTATATTAATTGACAATATAATATCCTCTTGTCCACTAGAAGAAATATCCGCGTTTTCAGGCTGGTCGTAATCCGAGGCTATGTTCAGGCAGAGCACGCTTGTGAGGTCACCTTGGAAGCTTGTCGTTCTCTTGATAAGCCTTTTTTGTCCTGCTATTTTTTTCACTGTGTAACTATCTGCTGAGGTTTTCCTATATCTTCTCTCATTAGAGGTCTCGTTTGTGGCTTTCTAGTTCTATGATCATGCTTCAGTGTTCGTTGGGTGTCTGCTATGCAATTCCTTGTTCATCGAATTTTTTTGCCTCTGCGTGGCTGTGAGGACGTCGATATCTATCCGGTGTTATTGATATTTGTGGCCACTGCGAGGCCAGAAAACTCAGCGTGGTGGCGGTGCTCCGTTGAGCCCTTACTCAGCCTACGAAATATTTTTACGCTGACCAATGAAAGCGGCGAGAGATAGGGCGATGTGAGTTTAAAAATGTCGGCGTCCCACTGAATCAGCAGAAAACTACTTTCTATAGATTTTGGTGAGTTGTGCACTGTACCGTGCGTGCGTTCGTGTGTAACCTTATTCCACGTGCGTGCATTGCGTGCGTGTGGCCGGGGGAGAACGTACACGTGCGTGCGTGCATGCGCGCGGTCTGCGTTGCGGTGTTGCGACGTACCACGTGCGTACCATGGGAGTGTGTGCGTGCGTGTTGCACCGTACATCGTGCGCTGCGTGTGAACATGGATGCACGCAGCGCACGTCACCGTGTACGCTGCACATACACGTACGCACGGCACGCACACATGCACACTACGTGTACCTGCACACGCACAGCACGCACGAACGTGTACCTGGCACCCAAGCACACTGACGCATAGCCACGCACTGCACGCCTAAGCGTGCCACCTTTGTACTAATGGTGCCCTACGAAATTAATTCGTAATCCACGAGTCCTAAATTTCTTTGGTTGGCAAGTTGTGAGCGAGAAATCATACTTCAATCAAGCGCAGCGTCCGGTTAGTTGTCAAAGTCTCAATATACGATTAGACGCGGTTTCGGAGTTATTGCAGTACGTGGACGCACGAACGCGAGCAGTATAGCCCGTCCTTCGATCTCGCGCAGTGCCGCATTTGCACGCAACGTGCATGGTGGGTACACGATCTATACGATCATTGTCACAAACGCGACTGATACGTATCAACTGGCACGGCTGCAACGTCACGCCTTATCGGCGAATCGCCATCAGCACAACGTTTTTAGCGTTTTTAATCGCACTATGCAACGCACGCAACAGTCAACGACGCACGCTGTACGGCTGCCCACTTGATCACTAAACAGCAGAAACTAAGACAGATCAATAGCCAGATTGCTGCAAAGAATCTCAACACCTATAGGAAGAAAATTGGTTTGCAGGGGTTGTTAGCGTGTGTAAGCCTTATTTTAGGAGCTATAGACTAGTCATTGCTGGGGACCGTCTTACTGTCACGCACGCTGGGCACTTCACACAGTTTGAAGGTATCATTAGCACCACGCACGTGTTAATCCCCTGATTATAAAATCAATCTACCATCGGGGAACTACTAGAAGTTAATTGCTATCGAGGCTGGTTTTCAGTCTGTTTTATGTAGAATGTTAAAAGCGAAGTAATTCACTTGCGTGTGTAATACTGCTGTCTGGATTTAACATCTAACTCTAAATCACGGTAATTTATAGAGGAGCACTACTAACTGCACCAATGGCCAGCTATATTTTTCTGTTATAATTTTATTAGCAAACAAGTCTTTCATCGGCGGGTCTTGGTTCATTTGGGCTTGGCGGTGCAGCAACGTATTTTGTTGAACTAGACTAGATAGTTACGAATTTTCTGAACCTGGGACCTCCAATATTATGAGCATATTTATACCCCAGCCCAATACCTTTTTCATGTCCATTGTTAATTACAAGCGCTGAGCTTGTTCCTAGGGGTCGGACTTTTTCGAAGGTGCGTGCGCACATTAATTATCAAACATGAGCCTGCGCTATAAGAGTTACTTGGCCTATAGTGCTCTTTCACACATATATTTTCAGTACGAACCAGGCAATTCGCGATGGATTGATGCCAAAAAACTCGTGGCAGAATTCGTTGCAGGGCGGGCACCCGCAATTAATTAAATTCATGTCTGATAACAAGCATGGTTGAATACGCGTGAGCCACATAGTATTACGCATTACTACGCTGTGAGCATAACGGCAGGCTCATAGTGATTGTCGCCTGCTTTGCCAGTATATTAAATTACTCAATAAAAGCATGTTGATACCGGCCATACCCCGTTGTGCGCAAGGGGATCACTGTGTTGAGCAGGCTTCAGTCAGTAACTTAGTTTTCTCAACCGTTAGTGGATCGCGAGAGCCGAATGAGTGCTGATGTGTGACCACACAGCCAATATATTACCTTACTTATCATTAACACTGGCGCACATACGCGTTTATGTCTCACAGAGAGGGAAATTCCTGACAGATGACTAATGCTAATTGCTTGCTTGCCAATACTTAAAATTAATTCTGGTGTTATATATGATAAATTACTATTAAATTGGCAAACAGCTGATTATCGTGGCCAAGCCGTCACAGCATGTAGTCGTCGAGAGGCGTTTCGTATGGTCTTGTATCCATCCACTTCTTGCAATAGCGCCTTAATGGACATATATGTCAGGGTTTAACTGAGATTGAGGTGCGTCAGTTAAGTATTTAATCCTATTATAATAATATCAATAATAGTAATAGAGGTCACACACGAACCACCCGAAGTAGAGTAAAAACACAAATGTCTAAGGTAAGGAATGAGAGGGTGTTTAAAGTCTTAATATGACAAGCTTTCGAGATTACAGATCTCTTCATCAAGTCAGCAAAAGGAACCAGTTTCGAATAGAAGCAAATAATTAAAAACAAATACAAATGGCGTTCTAAGATATCACATGAGTCACGACAGTTTGTGCGGTGGCCATGAATACGACGACATAAAGAACACGCACAGTGGATACAACAAGCCACACACACATATGGGCACCACACACACTTTCCCACAGCATGCATCACACAAACAACACACCATCACACAGCACACAGAACACAGCACACCACCCACACACACCACAAACACACCCAACACATCCAAAACATGTTGCACTAAAGTGGGTGCACGAAACCATACAACTACAATTGTCTATTCAAACACACAAACACATTCACACCCACACACCACAAACGACACATCATTATTCAATCATCTCCATTTCTCCGGATCGTTCTTATCACAACACACACAACTGCACAGGCACATACACACACAAAACACACACAGGCGCGCGCACCACCACACACACACAGCCACACACACACCACACACACACACAATGACAGCAACGAACCAATTGATTCAAAAAATCACAAACCGTAATTTAAAGTTTGCGTTCATGCCCCCGGTACTCAACAACCAACGCTCTCAGAAATTATGTTCTGCTGCCGTTCATGTTCGACGTGAGGTATTTAATATTGGTTGTCATTGGACCACAAACACGCAGCGTCAGTCAGATGTGATATCCAGTTGGTTAAAAAAATTGGTCCAGCAAGCCGGAAAACCATGCAAAATAGTATCTTAGGTGTTCAACATAACGCTAGTCCGCGAAGCGCGTTTTGTTTCGCGCATATAGTAAATTTGGCATTTAATGCGATTCAAGCGTATATGAGGTTCTTCGCACGCAGTAAATGAATCCCGCTCGACGTATGAATATGTATAATGTTTATTAACATGCGCCGTGTGGCTATCATCAATTGATCTATCTAAGTAATATAAAAAGATACTTTCCTGTTAAATCGGGGCGTCGTAATACCTAAAGACGGGCGTGAATAAAACGCAGACATAATGTTCAATTTAGACAGAGTTCATTGGTCTTAGCCTATCATCTTTCCAATTGCTGCACATCACAAGATTTTTTCAGTACCTGGCTCATACCCGTGTTGCGAAACGTTTCAGTACTTGTGCAATTTAATGATCACAATATGTTCTGTGGTTTCAAGGGCATCGCGCAAATTTATGGTGGCGGGATTCATTTACAATCGTGTCGACTGAACCATTTTACTCTCATTGAGAAGCGTTAAATTGGCCAAATTTTGGACTTATATTGCGATAATCAAAACGCCGCCTTGCGGATAGTTTGTTGACACCTAAGATCTAGCGCCTCAATTTGCATGGTTTCGGTTGGCGGACCATTTTAACCAACCGATCACATTGATGACGTGCGGTTTGTGGCTGCCGAACCTGACATCCGATATTGAGCAATACCGTCACGTCCGACAGCATACGGAGCAAATTATTTGAGGTGGTTGTTTGAATCCTGGGCCCATGAAACTAAACGTTCATGCTAATTTTACATTAATTAACGTGTGATTTGAGTCCATGCTTCGTTGTTGTGTTGCGGTGTGTGTGTGGTGTTGTGGTTGTTGTGGTGGCGTGTGTGTGTGCAAGGTGTGTTTGTGTGCGTGATGTTTGTTTTGTGTGGTGGTGTGGTTGTGTGATGTGGCTGATGGTGTGGTTTGGGTGTGTGTGTGGTGTGGTGTGTGTGTTGTCGTGTGATGTGTGCGGTGTAATGGTCCGTGTTCTTTTTGTCTGTCCGATATGCCTGGCAACGCGCGAATTGTGTGACGTCAGAGTTGATTATCTATATATCGCATTGTATTTGTTTTTGAATTATGAGTTCTTGATTCCGGATTCCGCTGACCTGATAAAGAGATGTAATCTCGGAAAGCTGCTCAATTAAACTTTATAAACCCCTTATTACTGATACCTTGACTTTGTTATAATTATATTATATATAAATATATTATAATATATATATATATATATATATATAAGGCGTTTGTTGTTATTACTATATTGTGTGTACATTAATATGACCATGAAAATGTCAAGTTTTCATGCGCACGCCATCAGTATACCCGCAAGGCCATAGAACTTTGCGAGAAGTTTTTCATTCCAACACAAGATGGCGTTGAGATCGGTCGGCACGATAGTCGTGGTCTTGATGTCCCTCAACTTGGTTCCGTCGCCTTGTATCCATCTGCTGGAGAAATCCCAGCCAGACTCACAGGCCGAGGCGATGTTAGAGCAGAAATCTGCTGCCTTGGCTGCCGGGGAAATAAAAGAAAATATTCAATGATGTGTGATTCACTGAATCTTACACTGTATGGCCGGATTCATATAGCAGACAGAAATAAGTTCGAAGAAAGAAGAAAGAATCGTGGATATAATGCACTAGATTTCAATAATTATGAGTGATGATGTGTTTGTGCATATAACTAAATAAATAACTAATAACTGTGTTGCGCGAATGTGGTGTGTGATTGCGAGCGAGCGTGCGTGCGTGCGTGCTTGAGTGCGTGCGTTTATTTGCCGGTTAAATACAGGGTGACCCCAAAAAAATGCAACCCAAACAAGTGTTAATAACTTTTTTGATATTGATGTTAACCCTTTCATTTTTAAGATTTAACGAGGTGAATAGTTGCCAATCAGATTAGAATCAAGAATTTTTCAAGATGCCTTGGAGTCTTCGACAGAAATCATGGTCCGTGGAAACATACTTTTCGACCAAATCGTTCAAAACTGTACAAGCACGTTTCAAGAGGGAATTCAATTGCCGCACCTATCCAAACAAAGGACTCATTCTAAGATGGGTACAGAAGTTCAGGGTGCATGGGACTGTCAAGAACCTCAATGCCAAAGGGAATACTCCCACACACTCAGGGAGACAAAGGAGTGCAAGAACAGAGGAGAACATGACCTCAGTCAGGACCTCGGTTGGCCTCAGTCCAAAGAAGTCGTTACGTTGGCGCAGCCAACAATTGGGCATTCCGAGGGAGTCTCTAAGGAGAATTTTGATTTAGGATCTGCATTCGTACCCATACAGGATAGAAATTAAGCATAAGCTGACCCAGATAATTCTCCTCAGAGACTCCCTCGGAATGCACAATTGTTGGCTGCGCCAACGTAACGACTTCTTTGGACTGCGGCCAACCGAGGTCCTGACTGAGGTGATGTTCTCCTCTGTTCTTGCACTCCTTTGTCTCCCTGAGTGTGTGGGAGTATTTCCTTTGGCATTGAGGTTCTTGACAGTCCCATGCACCCTGAACTTCTGTACCCATCTTAGAATGAGTCCTTTGTTTGGATAGGTGCGGCAATTGAATTCCCTCTTGAAACGTGCTTGTACAGTTTTGAACGATTTGGTCGAAAAGTACGTTTCCACGGACCATGATTTCTGTCGAAGAGACCAAGGCATCTTGAAAAACTCTTTATTCTAATCTGATTGGCAACTATTTACCTCTTTAAATCTGAAAAATGAAAGGGTTAACATCTATATCAAAAAAGTTATTAACACTTGTTTGGGTTGCATTTTTTTTGGGTTACCATGTACCTAACTGCTACGATCACTGTACATTATTATGACTGCCACGATCATTCGTGATCTCTCCATTAATGGCAGCACGTAGCAGAATGCTCTCCGCGTGTGTGCCACCATCAGTTGTTGATAGAGAGAGAGAGAGAGACAGAGAGAGAGAGACAGAGAGAGTGAGAGAAAGGGGACAGGCAGAGAGGGAGAAACCGTTAGAGGAGAGAGAAAGAGAGAGAGAGAAAAAGAAAGAGAGAGAGAGAGAGAGAGACGGAGGCACAGAGAGAGAGAGAGAGACAGAGCGAAAAGGACCGAGAGAGAGAGAGAAAGAGAGAGGGAGAGAGAGAGAGGGAAAGAGAGAGAGAGAGACACACACAGAGGAAGAGAGAGAGAGGACTTTATGAAATAACTCCGCTAGCGTTTACCGGGTTCCATGTCAGCAGCAAGTTCGTAGTCTTCGCGATAGCTCTCCGGCCGAGGTTTGCCTACCTCCACATCGTAGCGGTTTAATATGTACTCCGCACCATTCCTGTTCACCGTGACCCTACAGACAAATAAAACATGTTCGTCCGTATGTAAAATATATGTATATATATATATATTCTTTCTTTATATAATATATCTATATAGATATAAACAAGTAATATAAATAATATTTTATATATATATATATATAATAATATATAAGTAAAGTCCACACGAACCGTTGTAGATAACAATCCAAGTATTAGAATAGCGTGTGCTACCTGAATGAAGAGATTAATATCTTCGAAGCGCTCGCAATTATACTTTAAACACCTTTTCGTATCTGTTGACTTTTCTTTTATATTATATATATATATATAGGGAGAGAGTGAAAGAGCGAGAGAGAGAGAGAGATAGGGCAGGGAAGATAGCTGGGGCGGTGAAGGAAGAAGGAGGCTGATCGAGGGAAAAGGGAGGCCAGGGGAAGGGCGGCAGGAGGTGAAATAGGAGCTTTGCACTTTACAGGCTAGGGCACTCTCCCAATTATAAACACATGTCTACTGATAACAATTAATTACCGAAATCTATGCTGAGATACCCCCTGACCATATTAAATGCAAATTCATCACAAAATATAACTCCGCTGGTGAGATATTGCGCATGCGCTAACACACTAACCTAGCCAGACTGTGTACTGACATGTATAAGCAGCGGGGTGACCTTACATGCAAGCCCTTCTTCCTATTTTTAATTGAGGTCTACTGATAGAATTTTATCATATAAATCTATGCTAGGATAACTCCTCTTTATCCTAAATGCATAATTTGTGAAAAAGCTTATTATTCTCGGGAGATATTGCGCATGCGCGAGCACTGTTTCGGGTGTGCAAATACGGACTGAGGAATACTGCATAATATAGTTTGCTGATGGAGAGAGGGGTGGGAGACTGAAGAATGGTGGCAGGGAAGATAGTTGAGGGGCGATAAAAAAAGAAGGATGTTGAGTGAGAGACAAAGGAGGCAAGGGTAGGATATAAGGCAATGAAGTAGTAGTTTGGCACCCTACAGGCTAGGGCGCTCTCCCAATTATAAGCACAGGTCTACTGATAATAATTAATTACAGAAATCTATGCTGAGATACCCCCTGACTATATTAAATGCATATTCATCACGAAATATGACTCCTCTGGTAAGATATTGCGCATGCGCTAACACACTAACGTAGCCATAGTGTGTACTGACTGGTATATGAGGCGGAGACTTTACATGGAAGGTCTTCTTTCTATTTCTTAATTGAGGTCTACTGATGGAATATTATCATATAATTCTATGCTAGAATACCTTCTCTCCATTTTAAATGCATAATTATCGTAAAATAATATTCTTCTCAGGAGATATATCGCGCATGTGCGAACACCGATTCTCTACTGACTGGTATATGCAGCGGGCACCTTACGCATTGATTCCCTACCGTCTCTTGCCCTTCATCCAGAACTTGTACTCGGTCTCCAGCTGCTCCAGAATGCCCTTGACAAAGTCAAGGTCAGCTGTGTGTACGTAGTAGTCGTTAACGATGGGGATGAGGAGCGGAGGCTGACTGCGCCGAGTGTAGTAGATGCGACCTCCGTTAGGAACGAAGCCGAGTCTTGCGAGAAGAACCACGAATCATCGTGAGAGTAACATAGAGGCGGGAATTTATTTATTTATTTATTTATTTATTTATTTAAAGTCGGTACATTGGTATAAGATATATCAACATGAGCTTGCAAAGCTCCTCACCGTCAGTGACGGCTGTGGACGTTTAAAACAGATCCCTAGCTTACTCTCCGCCCGCCCTATCGGTCATTTTATTCAATAATATAAAAGAAAACAGGACTAGCACGAGAATGTAAGGTCTTCTAACCGAACTCTTTCTTTTACAAAAGAATCGGAACTAGAGTAGCTGTGGGTGGGGAAAAGAATAGACGCGCAGTAGTCTTCATAGTGAAGCAGCATGCTTGGTGTATTTCTGGTTGATTGTACTTACTCTTTAATGAAGGTGACGAAGTTGTTGATCATGCCCTTCACAGTGTCCGTCATTTCAGAAAGTATAAGGCCTTTAATTGTCCAATAAGAGTCCCTGAAAAATCTCCATTTTACACCGACGCTTTTTTCACGCTTTAGCGAGTATATAAGTATATGAGTATTCAACGAAGACATTCTTACCCATGTGCTCGTTATACCCATTAAGCTTACATATCTTCATTGCAGTAGGTGCTATAGTATGTCGTTCAATGTAGTCTCATTATTTCGGTGCATAAAAGGAGAATTACAAGTAAAAGAACGGTGCAATGTCGAAGTTAGTGGCGCCTCCTATACGAATTAAGATCGGAGAACGATTGAGTTGACGGTCTAGCACGTAATTATATAACGATTATACTAATATGAATGCACCGCACGTACACGTACATTACACCACGCAGCTATACATAAAGATGGCATACAACAGTAGCCACAGTAGGACAACAGCACATAGAACAGCTAGCAAAAGTTTCGAGCGGAGTTTAGACCTTAAATCTGTGTTTATTTAGCATGAATAAAGTGTACGTTATGTATTTCTAATTAATTTATGTTCGATGCTGATTCAGGCCTGCTGCCTATGGACGCCCTCTACTGTTGTACAACACCTAGAACTCATTGTCATATACATTATTTGCATCTCGCAGGTGTCCTACCAGTAATAAATCTCCCTGAAGCGCCCTCCAGGGACGATGAAGGGAGATGGCGAGTAGATGAGTGAGTAGAGTTGCGGATTCGACTTCACATCGAGCGATATCTGTGTGCAAGCAAGAGACAGGATGCTATTGTATGGAGCAAGATCAACCATTATGTATCATATTGCATGGCTTGGCTCATCATTGCGTGACATGTCATGGCATTCGTAAAATTTTATTGTGAGGATAGATGATCGTATTATACACTATATGAACAGTTTTCCGCAAGAAATCATCATTTTACAGCTTGATACGATCACTATTGTCACAACATGTTACAGCTTGATACGATCACTATTGTCACATCATGTTACAGCTTGATACGATCACTATTGTCACATCATGTTACAGCTTGATACGATCACTATTGTCACAACTGGCGAAATATCTCATGATCTCAACAACAATCAACGATATTTCCGGACTATTACAGTTATAGTGAAGATTACCATTCACCAGTTATACCAGACGTACCCTGGGTACGGTCCGGTATACCGGAACGTACCCTGGTAACTATCTAGCTAATATGGTTAGGGTTAGGGTTAGTGTTAAGGTTAGGGTTAGGGTTAGGGTTAGGGAGTAGGCGTAGGCGACTCCCTATAGACTCGTTAGTGGAGTAGGCGTAGGCGACTCCCTATAGACTCGTTAGTGGAGTAGGCGAGGTACGGTCCGGCATATTAGATAGTAGTATTTAGTACCAGGATACGTTCCGGTATACCGGACCGTACCCAGGGTACGTTCCGGCAGTACCCTGGGGGACATAGACCCTATCAGCCCAACGCACACGCGATACAACCGTCTATCTAACTAACTATCACAGCAACACCAGCCCAACTCGCCATTGATATACTTGCGTGTGTGTTAGTGAGAGAGAGGTTATGTTGTATGATCCCTGCGCGTCTGTTCTATGTATCACACGTCATCGGTGTGCAATCACTGTCATGCGTTCGAAGCGCAGTGCTGATAGGTATTGCATATGAACGAGTACACACAAACTCAAACTCACGTGTATATATGCATATGTGTATGTGTGTGTGTGTGTGTGTGTGCGCGCGCGCGCGCGTGCGTGCGTGCGTGCGTGCGTGCGCGCGCGCGTGTGTGTGTGCGTGTGCGTGTTTGCGTGCGTGCGCGTGTGTGTGCGTGCGCGTGTGTATGTATGCGTGTGTGCATGTGCGTGCATCGGTGTGTGTATGCCCATGTATGTGCGTGCGCGCGTACGTGCGTTCTCGCGCACAGGTCTGTGTGTTTACATCTCCCATGTCGGTCTTCGTGCGGTAACATGTACTCGTACACGTACTCGTCTGCCTAGCAGCTTCCAGACTGCGTGCAAATCCCGAGCGTACTGTCGCAATTTCGCATCTTCGATCCGGTTCAGCAGTCCGATGTTCGGATGCCAGTCGCCGTCGCTCTCCGGATCCCATTTCTCGAATTCGGTTGCGACGTCGCCGAAGTAGGTGTCGACAAAGTCGATCATCTGCTGTTTAGTCGGATCGGGATTCGCGAGGAGAAATTTCTCGAACGCCTCCGTGACGACATCTGTGTAGCACAGCCGCATATTATATAGGAGTATATATAGGATTGTAGTCGTAGATTATAGTATATTAGATAGTATTATATATATATATATATAGGAGTATATAGGGTTTGACAAACAGGGCGCTACGTGGCGCCACTGTCGCGGTATGAGTAAGTGGCGGTGTTAGCATGTTGATGGGAAACTTGCCATCGGCTGCGTCATAGAATACAGTCTCTATAGCATGTATGTAAATTATCAAACTACTGGGAGGGTTAGGATTGATAACATAAGAAGCGATCAATCAATTCAACCTATCAATCAATCAATCTATCGATCTATCTATCTATCTATTAATATATTTGTCTGTACGTATTGATATCGATGGCTATAACATTTGAGAATTTCGTACCTGGATCTTGTTTTAAGCTCTTGTCGACAAATGTTTTGCTATCATTATATATCCTCAGCATCTGCGCGTGATGCAGTATTGGTCCGTCACAGTAAATCTGACTGAAGAAGCAAGACAAGTATCAACCGCACATGTACGCGCACGCACTCGCACGCACGCACACGAACGCACACGAACGTACACGAACGCACACGAACGCACACGAACGCGCACGAAAGAACACGAACGCGCTCGAAAGCACGCGAACGAACACGAACGCACGCGAACGCGTACGAACGGGCACGAACGGGCACGAACGCACGCGAACGCGCACGAATTGACACAAACACACACAAAAGCACACGAACGCACACGAACGCACGCGAACGCACGCGAACGCACGCGAACACACACGAAATCGCACGAACACACACGAACGCACACACGCACCCGCATTACCTCACGCGCGCAAACACCGAACCACTCACGCGAGCACTTACCGCACGGGTTTGTTTGTATAACCTTTTTCATGTGAGTAAGTATTATTTAGTTTATTTTAATATTTTAATAGCCCTTTTCGTATCTGGGCAAACAATTAATTCCCCGAGTATTCATTCCGTTAATCGCAGTATTCGCTACGCGTGCGATATATGTTTGCACATGCACGCACACACACACACACACACACACACACACACACACACACACACACACACACACACACACACACACACACACACACACCGCACCGCACGCGCACACGCACGCAACGCACGCCACGCACGCACGCACGTCACGCACGCACGGCGCCGCAGGCGCCACCAACACACACACACGACTAAAACTCTCTTATCTCTCTATTAGGGGAAATCCTGCGGTTTAACAATGCCTTTAGGTTTGCCATAAGCATATGGCAGTTATGAGGTAGCCGCAGTTCAAAGTCACCACCGGGCGAAAAACCAGAAAGCAAGCGGCAAGAATGGTTTTATTACTTCATGCATACACTCACAGCATTACTCAACCCTGTATGATACGCGTGACTACAAATCATAAAGCCACTGTGGAGCACACGCACTTGAAACGTACTCCGAATAGTAATAAAATAAAATCCGTAAAATAAAACACGAATGTATTTACTACTACAAATGTCTTAATGTTTCTCTACTCTATCTCGCTTATTTATGCCGATAATTACCGTAAATGCCGCGTCCAATATTGGTTTGTGCACACGTGCGGCGTGCGGTTACTTGTTGGTTGCAGAGTGAGAATTTGACCTGCATTTAACGGTAATTATCGGCAATAATAGCGACATAGAGTACGAGAAACATTAAGACTTTCCGTAGAAATGCATTTCGTGTTTATTTACTCTCTTTTTTTATTGAGGACAGTCCGCAAGTGCCTGTGACTGTCGAGGTGGCGGCTGATGACGAAAGTGATAGAGAGTTGTTTACAAATTCGTGTACAGAGCAAACACCAACAAAACTGTATAATAAATGTTTACATTTTAAAGAAGTTGAGGCATCGTGCGGTTAAGCTTGAGGCAAATGCGTAGGATGTATAATTACGGTAAAATCTAGCTGGTGCGGGTTACGAATTACGGATAAGGCTGTAAGGATAATTTCAGAGTCTTAGGCGTGAATGTTGCGTTTATGATGACCCTTAGCGCGCAACCCCAACGTTAACGCGTATCAATATGTAAGTTGATGTAAGCGCGGTATGTAAGTGATGTAAAGTGCCGTATGTAAGCGCCGTATCGTAAGTGATGTAAGTGCGTATGTAGCGCGTATGTAAGTGCATGTATAGTGCGTATGGTAAGTGATGTAAGTGCGTATGTAAGCGCAGTATGTAAAGTGCGTATGTAAAGTGCGTATGTAAGTGATATAACGTGGCGTATGTAAGTGTGTATGTAAAAGTGATGTAGTGCGTATGTTAAGGCGATGTTTGCGTATGTAAGTGACATGCTTAATCGTATGTAGGCAAAGTGATGTAAGTGCGTAATTTAAGTGCATAGTAGTGCGTATGTAAGTGGCGTATGTAAGGCGTAACGCTAAGTGCGTATGTAAGTGCGTATTGTAAGCGCGTATGTAAGGGTACGTAAGTTGCGATGTAACGTGCGTATTAAGTTGCGTCATGTAGTGATGTAAGTGGCGTATGCTTAGATGTCGTATGTATCGCGCGTATTGTACGCGCGATGTAAGTGCGTACAGCAAGTGCGTACGTAAGTGCTATGTTAATGTGCGTACAAGTGGCGTATGTAGCGCGTATGTAAGTGCGTATGTAAGTTCGTAATGTAAGTTCGTATGTAAGTGCGTAATGTATAAGTGCCCTCTATGAACGTGCGACGTTTTTTTTTTTTTTTAAGAATCGCC
>NW_014577229.1:227027-236482 GCF_000485595.1 Priapulus caudatus
ACACACACACACACACACACACACACACACGCACACACACACACACACACCCACACACACACACACACACACACACACACACACACACACACACACACACACACACACACACACACACACACTAAAACCTCTCTATTCTCTCTATTAGGGGGATATCTGCGGTTTACAGTGCTTTAGGTTGCCATAGCAATATGGCAGTTATGAGGTAGCGCAGTTCAAAGTCCACCGGGGGAAAACCAGAAGCAAGCGGCAAGATGTTTTATGGACTCATGCATACACTCACAGCTACTCAACGCCTGTATGTACGCGTGACTACAAATCATAAAGCACTGTGAGCACAGGCACTTGAACGTCTCAATAAAATAAAATAATAGTAAATAAACACGAAATGTATTTACTCTACCAAAGTATTAATGTTTCTCTACTCTATGTCGCCTATTATTGCCGATAATTACCCGTAAATGCCGGTCAAATATTGTTTGTGCACAGTGCGGGCGTGCGGTGTACTTGTGTGTTGCAGATGAGAATTTGACCGGCATTTACGGGTAATTATCGGCAATAATAGGCGACATAGAATAGAGAAACATTAAGACTTTGGTAGTAAATGCATTTCGTGTTTATTTACTCTTTTTTTTATTGAGACGTACCAAGTGCCTGTGACTGTGAGGGTGGCGGCTGATGACGAAAGTGATAGAGAGTTGTTACAAATTCGTGTACAGAGCAAACACCAACAAAACTGTATAATAATGTTTACATTATAAAGAACGTTGAGCATCGTGCGGTTAAGCTTGAGGTAAATGCTAGGATTATAATTACGGTAAAATCTACTGGGGGGGGGGGTTACGATTAAGGATAAGTTGTGAGGATAATTTCAGAGTTAGGGTGAATGTTGGCGTTATGATGACCCTTACCGCAACCCCAACGTTAAACGCGTCTCAAGTAATGTAAGTGATGTAAGCGCGTATGTAAGTGATGTAAGTGCGTATGTAAGTGATGTAAGTGCGTATGTAAGCGCGTATGTAAGTGATGTAAGTGCGTATGTAAGCGCGTATGTAAGTGATGTAAGTGCGTATGTAAGTGATGTAGGTGCGTATGTAAGCGCGTATGTAAGTGCGTATGTAAGTGCGTATGTAAGTGATGTAAGTGCGTATGTAAGTGCGTACGTAAGTGCGTATGTAAGTGCGTATGTAAGTGCGTACCTAAGTGCGTATGTAAGTGCGTATGTAAGTGCGTATGTAAGTGATGTAAGTGCGTATGTAAGTGCGTACGTAAGTGCGTATGTAAGTGCGTATGTAAGTGCGTATGTAAGTGATGTAAGTGCGTATGTAAGCGCGTATGTAAGTGCGTACGTAAGTGCGTATGTAAGTGCGTATGTAAGTGCGTACCTAAGTGCGTATGTAAGTGCGTACGTAAGTGCGTACGTAAGTGCGTACCTAAGTGCGTATGTAAGTGCGTATGTAAGTGCGTATGTAAGTGCGTATGTAAGTGCGTACCTAAGTGCGTATGTAAGTGCGTATGTAAGTGCGTATGTAAGCGCGTATGTAAGTGCGTACGTAAGTGTGTGTGTAAGTGCGTATGTAATTGCGTATGTAAGTGATGTAAGTGCGTATGTAAGCGCGTATGTAAGCGCGTATGTAAGTGCGTACGCAAGTGCGTACGTAAGTGCGTATGTAAGTGCGTACGTAAGTGCGTACGTAAGTGCGTATGTAAGCGCGTATGTAAGTGCGTATGTAAGTGCGTATGTAAGTTCGTATGTAAATGCGTATGTAAGTGCGTATGTAAGTGCGTACGTAAGTGCGTACGTAAGTGCGTATGAAAGCGCGTATGTAAGTGCGTATGTAAGTGCGTATGTAAGTTCGTATGTAAGTGCGTATGTAAGTGCGTATGTAAGTGCGTACGTAAGTGCGTATGTAAGCGCGTATGTAAGTGCGTATGTAAGTGCGTATGTAAGTGCGTATGTAAGTTCGTATGTAAGTGCGTATGTAAGTGCGTATGTAAGTGAGCACACACGTCGGTCCTCTCCTCTCTCTCCTCACGCCACCATCCCCCCACTCTTATCTCACTCGCCACTCGCACCTCGAGCCTCGCGCAAACGCTTACCTGTGGGCTCTTGGACCCCGAACCACTTACCTGTCGCACGCAGCCACGTCTGCGATGTTCCCAGTGCCATCTACCCGACAACTGGCGAGTGAGAAGAAGAAGAGCAGCAAAGTGTAGCTTGCGATATTCGACGTGGCTCGCATCATGTTATACATATAAACAGACGCGTGCTCGAGCTCCTGCCTGCCTCTACACACGCTACGTTACGTAGCTCGCAGCACACGCAGCCGATCGTGAGTCCGTTCGCCTTAATGCTCGCCCCACAACTACGCGTCTGTTATTTACTCTCGCGTTCATGGTATTTCCCGCGAGCATTGGGAGGGTATCTGAGTACACGTATACGGGCCCGACGTCAGATAATCATGCTCGATATTTTTTAGCGGTGGCACAAGGTTAGATGCCCGCACGGTGAGATGTTATCGCCCCCCCCCGCTATCTCTCATCCCCGGTGAGTTAAACAGGTTCAACATACTTTTAGAAAACGCGTGTATCCCTCGTGCAAACATCTTCTATGTAAACGTGTGACGTGATAAACAGCCCGATCCTCTGAGCGGCGTCGTCTCTTCGCTGCGCGCTCGCACGCTCGAAGTAAGGCTCCGTTCCCCAGAGGGCATCGAGAAATAATTATCTGGAAAATCACACCGATGGGAAAAAAATCGGTGAGGACTGACAGCGTCAGGTGTTTAAAACTGGTTCTATATCCACGACGTCATAATGGCTACTAGAGCCCGGACGGTTTGCTTATGCTAGATGTAACACATTTTCGGAATGTCAATGTCTATACAGAGCAACACCACACGCTTCGGAACGCACACAACGTACGCGTAGATGATACAGATAGATTTCTCACCGCCTGACATTTGATTATAGCGAGTACAGCTTTCGCCGTGAATTCCGTATTTAATTTCTCTTCGGTCATTACGATAAGTAAAAGAGGCGGCACAGATAATACTGTTAAATTCCTCATTTCTAGTTTCGTTCTCACCACGTTACGCGGCAGTTAAGTAAGTTTTAACTTTTCGAATGCTGCAGCTGTTACTGCTGCTGTCGGCCAGACGTCTGCGATTGTACAACGCGGTCATTATACTATTGTACAACGCGCCTATTTGTCTGCAATTTAAAACGCCAAACGAACCACGCGAGCCGCTGCCGCCGCTGCCGCCGCCGCCGCCGCCGCCGCCGCCGCCGCCGTACATACGTATAATCACTCACATCGCCTGCAATACGTAATCAAACAAATTCAATCTAATTACACTTCTTAGAAGCGCGTCGCTTCGCACGCACGCAGCGCACGCGCGTGGGGTTGGTACGCACGCGCGCCACGTCACCTGTAGCAGCACCGAGTCATTTCATAATTTCCATCGCACGAGGCAAATCGTAGGGGTGTTTTGAGATTGAAAAGGAGAAAGAGATTTTCTCAAGCGCAGCCGTCCACCACTTATCTCCGCTAGGACGACGTGCTCTTGAATTTTTTTTTCACTAATTTTACCCGCACGCTCGAAATAACAAAAGAGGTCAGAGATACCGGTGACTAGAGACCTGAGTTCAAATTGCAGCGTCATAATGACGTCGCCGTTTGAAGCCACCGTGCCGCGGGTCAGCGTAAATTGCGGCTCGGCACGCGAGCAGCGGGGCACGCGCCGTGTAGCCGTCCTGCACGCGTTCACGTAACGTGAAAACTTCCCCCTCTTTCACTCTTGTCTTTTGCTCTCTCTCTCTCTCTCACTTCTCACACTCTCGCTCTCTTTCGCTCTCACACTCTCACGCTCTCGCTCTTGCTCTCTCACACACACTCTCTCTCACTCTCTCTCTCTCTCTTTCTCTTTCTTTCTCTCTCTCTCTCTCTCTCTCTCTCTTTCTCTCTCTCGCTCTCTCTCTCGTTTTTCGATGTGTTTTATTCTCTGTGACCGCATCGCTTACCTTCTTTCAGTGTTCTCCGTCTCTTTCTTTTGCTCCCCCCTTTTCTCTTTCTCTTGCTCTCTTCCCCTTTCTCTTGCTCTGTTCCCTTTTCTCCCCCGTTTCTTTCTCTTGTTCTCTCTCTCCCCTCCCCCATCTCCCCGTTTTTTCTCTTGCTCTATCTCCCCCATCTCCCCGTTTCTTTCTTTTGCTCTCTCCCCCTATCTCCCAGTTTCTTTCTCTCCGTACAACGCACGCCGGCGATATTAAATCGCGATTCGATTGAAGAATTAATTGAATAAAAGACGGCCAGGTGAAATTAATAGCTTTTTAGACGGAGGGATCGATTTCTTGAACTATAAATAAACACTGATGCGATCTCTAGCGTGACTGCGAGGCACAGCGTTTGATAAGAGCCGGAATTACGTGACAGGTTTTGTTAAGCGAATGTTTGAAATCATCGACTCAACGTTGATATTTCGCCAGCGGTAGACTGTTCGCTGATTCGCGCGCCATCTAGTGACAGAATTAATTTAGATTATTCGTTAAAACTGTTCGGTTAGGTTTTTAGAATAAAGGCTGAACGTTTGGTAATATTGGACGTTTTTGGAAACCGATAGAATTTCGACGAGGTTGAAAATATCGCACTTGCGGTAAATAATATCACCAATTCTAGAAACCACGAGAACCCTCTAGATTCCCTTACTCAAGCAAGTGCGATATGATTAGAAATATTGGATATGACATAGAGGACTGTATAGAGAAGGGTTATTTTTGCCTTTGTGTAAGCTTTTTTTTATACAATAGTCTGTGGATTGTGTGGGAACAAATCCATATATTTAATCGGACTGTCTGCATACGCATAACAATCAAAAACATCATAACCATCGAAACCAGCATTGCAAGATGGTGAGCATTTAGCGCATTGTAATATCCCCCACGCAATCCCACGCAATGTCTATCAAAGTAGTAATTTTCCTATTAACATGTTCACGTCGCGTATCGGGTGAGTCAACGCAACGACGAGGCCAGACACTCTTAACATTAATAATACTCGTCTGTTATCATCACAAACGTCGCCGTTGAACTGATCACAGGAGGGCGCCACGGGACGCATGCGCAGTGCCGACCCCTCGAGGCGTCAGTCTCGTAGAAAACGTTAGATCTTTACCATAAGACGCGCGAACCGAACCTTTACTATATTACACGCCATACTTTCCCTTCTGCTAACCTTCGTCCCATTCCTCTCTCTCTCTCTCTCTCTCTCTCTCTCTCTCTCTCTCTCTCTCTCTCTCTCTCTCTCTCTCTCTCTTTCTCTCTCTCTCTCTCTCGTCTCTTTCTCTCTTCTCTCATCTCCTCTCTCTCTCTCTTCCTCCCTCCCTGCTTTCACTTCTCTCTGCTCTCTATTCGTTTCTCTCTCTCGCCTCCCTCTCTCTCTCTCGCCTCCCTCTTCTCATCTCGCCTCCCCTCTCCACTCACTCTCTCTCTCTCTCTTTGTCACTCACTTCTCTCTCCCTCTCTCTCTCTATCTTATCTCTCCTTCTCTCTCCCTCTCTCTCTCTCCCTCTCTCTCTCCCTCTCTCTCCCTCTCTCTCTCGCCTCCCCATTCTCACTCACTCTCTCTCCCTCCTCTGCTCACTCACTCTCTCTCCCTCCCTCTCCTCCCAGCCTGCCGCCATTCTCTGTCGCGACTTTGGGTCTCCCCTGGCGCTCCGCTCGTCGCCCCCTTCCGATTCCGGAGGCTCTTCTCATGGGTCTCTCTCCCTCTCTCTCTTTCTTCTCCCTTTCTCTAACAACTCTTACATTCAATCTTCTCTCTACGGGCGGTTACGCACGCAAATGTGCCCACGTCCCAGCTCTTCTCGCGTCGTTCTATGCGCTGTCTCCTCTAGCCCGCTTGTCGATCCCGTCGTGTTCTCCGCATGACTCACCTCTCCCTCTCCCCTCTATCCTGCGTGTATCTCTCTACATCACCATGAGTTTCTAACATCTCTAGCCTCCATCGTACTTCAAGCTCCCCTGGAGATCTCCTCTGACCTCCTCCTCATCCTTCCTCTAGGTTCTGCTCTGATCTGCTCGTCTTCGGAGAGCTAATAGGTTCGCCCGATCCCTCACTCTCTTCGTCTTCTCTCTCCTCCACTCCTTCAACTCTCTCTCACTACAATGCTTCGTACCATGCAGGACCAGCTCACTGGACGGGTCTCTCACTCCTCTCTCTCCCTCCTTTCCTCTTCTTCCATTCCTTCCTCTTCTCCTCTACTGGCACATAGCTCCCTCTCTTTCTTCGCAAGAGCCTCTGTACGACAATGAATGGTACAGTACTCGCTGCTACCGCAGCCATAATGAATGCCTGTCCCTCTCTCATCATCACTCAATCTCCTTGCTCCTCTCGCTACCTCGATCTCGTCTCATACACTGCAGCTCTCTCGCATCTCGTGCCTGCTCTCTCTCCTTTGTCCTACACTTCCCTCTCTCAGATCTTGCACTTCTCACTCATTCTTCCCTCTGTCTCTCTACTCATCAACTCACTCTCGTCTCATCATCAGAATCTCTCCCTCTCTCCCTCTCTCTCTCTCTCTCCCCCTTTCTCCTTTCCCATCTCGCTCCATTAAACCATTAGTGAAACACGGCAAAGCCGGGGGAGGGAGGGAAAGTTTTGCTGCGTATGAAGGAGAGCCCGGCCGTGTAGGAGGGAGGGACGGCCGCAGGCGAGGCGGCAGGAGAGACTGCTATTGTGAACTAAACTATATGTCGACACTATATATGTTAATTATAAGACATTGCTAAAGAGCATCGAATATATTTCACATTAAACAACACGTCGTTTACACCGGTAGGGCTGAGTACTCAGACTGACAGGTAGACAGAAATTTTGAAAAAAGGAAGAAAGACGGACATATAGACAGATAGACAAACACACAGACAGCTAGATGATTTAATAGAAATATAGATAGATAGCTAGATAGATAGATAGATAGATAGATAGATACGATAGATAGAAGATAGAATAGATAGATAGATTAGATCAGATAAATAAGATAGATAGATAGAATAAATTAGTATGGATAGATAAATAGATTAGATAAGTGAGATAGATAGCATAGCAGTAGATAGATAGATAGATAGCATTAGATAGATAGATACGATTAGATAGAAGCATAGATAGATAAATAGCATAGCATAGTAGACTAGATAGATCAATGATTAGATAGATAGGTAGATAGATAGATAGGATAGATAGATAGATAGATAGATAGATAGATAGATAGATAGATAGATAGATAGTTTTTTTTTTTTTTTTTTTTTTTTTTTTTTTTTTGATAGCGATAGCATAGGATAGATAGATTAGGATGCGCCGCACGCACGCACGCACGCACGAACGCCACGGCACGCACGCAACGCCACGCACGCCACGCACGCACGCACACACACACATACAGAGCTTAACACATCGAATATTACGAGCACCACACACACACACACACACACACACACACACACACACACACACACACACACCACACACACACACCTACACAGCCCCGATTTACCAGCCCATCACAACAACAACACTAGGTGTGGCCTAGCCGTCTCTCGGGCAGCTCTCTCGGAGCTAACACGTATAATTAAACCTTCACCGCCTCGTTCGTGTTACTAATCCTCTTTGAGAAGGAGCGACCAAGTCAGCGCCTCTCCCCGCTCCGCTGATTGTCGTACACCGCTCCCACGACAAGGAAACTCCTCCTTTTCCTCGCATAGCTCGGTCGGCCAAATGATCGACCTCGTCGTCGGCTGGCCCCCTCGTCGACGAAAACTTACGTCGACAGCCTACAATTTCATCTGCCCCTTAGCATTTACCCTAGTTAACGCAGTCGCCGCTGCCGCCGCCCTGTGCGCCCGCCGCCGTCGCCGCGCGCATCGCCCGCTTAACGGCGGAGGCAGGAGCGCGGCAGAAAGTCTCACAAATATTTTTCGCCGCGGTTTAATTCCCCTGTGAAAGTGGCCGTAATGTTCGGCTAGCGAGGCTGTGCGAGGCCAGCGCCTGTGTCGCCGCCTGCCCTCCGCCGCTAGCATGTGTCAAGCTATATACCTGTATACTTGACGCGAGGTTGGGGGACGATGCCAGGAGGAAGAGGCCGGGAGGCGGGTTCATTCGGCTGTGTCGCGGATGGATATTATCGGTGCTGTGCGCGCATGCGGTGGTCTATGAGCGTGCGGATAGATTGTTATTCTTTTCCAGGATTCATCGCTCTGTGTGTCGGTCTCCCTCTCTTTCTCTCTCTGTTTCTCTCTCTCTCTCTTGCCTCTCTCTTTCGACCTCTCTTTCTTTCTTTCGTTTTCTCACTCTCACTCTCACGCTCCTCACTTCACACTCTCACTTCTCATACTCTCATCGCTCGCCTCGCGCTCTTTTCTCTTCCTCTCTCTTTCCTCCTCTCCCCTCTCTCTCTCTTTCCTCTCTCCCTCTCTCTCTCTCGTCTCTACTTCTCACTCTCACTCTCACTCTCACTCTCACTCTCACTCGTCACTCTCACTCTCACTCTCACTCTCACCACTCACTCTCAACTCTCACCTCACTCTCACTCTCACTACTCACTCACTACTCTCACTACTCTCACTCTCTCACTCACTCTCACTCTCTCACTCTCGCGCTCGCTCTCTCCGCGTCTCTCTCTCTCTCTCTCTCTCTTCTTCTCTGCTCTCTCTCTCTTCTCACTCACTTCACACTCTCGCCGCTTGCTCTCTCTCCTCTCGTCCCTCTCTCTCTCTCTCTCTCTCATCTCTCACCACACACACTCTCAACTCTCACTCCACACTTCTCTACGCTCGCTCTCTCTCCCCCCTATCTCTCTCGTCTCTCTCTCTCTCTCGCCCTCCCCTGCTTAGTTTGCTCTATCTTGTCTCGTTTGTCGTTTTACTCAATATATCTTTCGTTCTCTCTTATTACTTTCTGCGCGCTACATTCGTTTGTTATTCTGAATGTTGCTAGCCTTCACATTGTTTATTGCATATGCATGACTATTTGTTCAAATGTTTATTCATCGAGCTAACCGCGTAATACGATAAGGAGAGTTTTCCACGTAAATAATTCCGTCGAGCAGTGAAGTGTGTAACTAAACGGAAACCACACGTAGTACTCCTTCGTACACATCCTTAATGACGTGACAATATAGCCTCTTGTAATTTTTCTGTGACTAAACATAGAATTGTGCGATATTTATTTGTATCTCTATCGCCATGCCATATCGACCCGCTCTGGCAGAACATTGTAGTCGTGATTTTTAATTATTAGATTATGATTCTCACATTGTATCATATATTTCGCTTGATCGGACGCCTGCTCGTTTTTGACTGGCTCATTCTACGCGAGGTGGCGCCTGTAGATGTTATTTACATCAGAGCCTCGTGTAGGATACTCAACTCTATACGATGCCACTACTATATTATATATGATACTC
>NW_014577229.1:236598-242283 GCF_000485595.1 Priapulus caudatus
TCGTCGACGTACGTCTACGTGGTAGTAGTAGTACACTACGTTCCGTCCGTACGAAGTAGTACGTAGTTACGTAACGAATAGTAGAGTAGTAGAGAACGAACACACACACACACACACACACACACACACACACACACACACACACACACACACACACACACACACACACACACATACACACACCACGCACGTACGCACGCACGCACGCACGTACGCACGCACGCACGCACGCACGCACGCGCGCGCGCGCGCACACACACACACTGACGGGTTGCACTGAATGTAAACAGTAAGTACTATAAGGTATGTGTGAGCCTCAGCCTTATATAAATTCACGTGCAAGAAACGTTGTTAAATATAGTCTAAACTCGGCGACGAACTTAAATCGTCATCGAATGCTAAAATATTTGGTGTTCCTTATTATACGCGATATTTTCCGTACAATGATCGACAACACGGTTGAATATTTACAACAACAACAATAACAACAATAATAATATACTTTAGTTACTTTAAAAGATACGGGACACTTGAAATATGAAGCTCATTCGCATCATAACAGTATACAGTACATCGGCTATATTACGGTATATAATAATACGGCATATATATATATATATATATATATATATATATATATATATATGCATGCATCAGGTCTCACAAACACACCTACGGAATGTTGTATACGGTTACGTGGTGATTAATAGTGAAAACAGTTGTCATTGACGCACACACGTCATCGCACCACGTGACCTTCCTACGATCTTCGTGTAATGGCGGATGCGTCAGCTATCGCGGTGGCTGGGGTCTCGTCTTTCTTTCCCTTAACGTTGGAAGATACTCTTATCTTCTAAGAACTCCTGGCGAGTAGTGTGTCTACCCTCGCTATGCGCGCGCGCCATGCTACGGTGCAATGGCAGGAGATGGCTCTGCCAGCTAGGGTACGTCAACGGTTAATTTTAGGCGTACACTGTGCTACCCTACCGCGGGCCGACTACGCTAGCACGCACGCGTAGATGCGTAGGGTAAATACGACCCCATTGCAATTTCGGAGTACGAAGGAGGATACGCCCAACTTTTAAAACACTACATATAGTAAACGTTGCCCTATCCAACGTGATTTTGTTTAGACTTATAAAGTTCCATGCACGAACACTTGATCCCATAGCGGCGATCAGTCTCCTTCTTCTCCTCTGTTCTCAGCGGGAAACTCTTTTTTCTCGTGCATATTTGCATCGTCGTGTCGGAATGTAGTTCTTGTAACATCATCGGTGACGTCACGTAGCCCGTGGTATCGCAGCGACCTGTAACGTCACATAGCCCGTGGCATTGTCGTGACCTGTGACGTCATCTAGTCCGTGGTTACCAGTGACGTCACGCGTACCGTAGGTTCGTCGTTGTAGCTCTGTGCAGTATGGACTTGTAGTATAGGCACGCGGGGAGGTCGTCAGTAGTTGATCCATCATGATCCGAGTTAGAGTCAGCATCTCACACCATGCAGCGACCACCTGTGTAACACAACCGCGTTGACGACTACGTCACGATGACGTCATTCACATTGTCGACGACAACACGTTATCGTATTTGGTGTCACTGTAGGCGCGGGTGGTGCCAGTACTGTGCTGTGAGATCGGGATGGGCACCCCCTGGTACTTGAACGGGCACGGAAACACCAGGAGATATGAGACCTGAAAGACGAACGACATAAGTATAAGCATGTATGTAAACGATTACAGGTATTAGTATAAGCATGTATGTAAACTATTACAGGTATAAGTATAAGCATGAATGTAAACTATTACAGGTATAAGTATAAGCATGTATGTAAACTATTAAAGGTATAAGTATAATTATGTATGTAAACTATTACAGGTAGAAAGAAAAGTGGGAATCACACCTCGTATACCTGTCGAGCCCGCGCTGTTACTGGAAGGGTGGCTGGCGTGCTGCATGCCGGCCGCTGCCGACTGATACATCATGCTAGCACTGGTGATCGTGGGGTTACAGCTAGCGCGCGTGTAAGCGCCTAGGCTGAGCGGGTCGTAGCCGCGAGGCGCGCCCGGGATCATGCAGGAGTAGGAGCTGGTCTCTCGCTGCTGCAGACACGCCTGCGTCGCCGTCAGCCCGTTGTTCATGGAGGAAAAGGTGGGCACCTGCGGCACGGCACTGCAACGAAGAGAGAAGCCAAGTTAAATGGAGGAAGCAGAGGGAGATACTGTAACGGAGAGAGAAGCTGAGTTAAAGGGAAAGCAAAGAATAATACTGCAACGCCTTCTGCATAACAAATTTCTTTCCTCCCTCTCTCTCTCTCTCTCTCTCTCTCTCTCTCTCTCTCTCTCTCTCTCTCGCTCCCCTGCTTATTTGTCTATCTGTCTGTTTGTCGTTTTATCAATATATCTCGTTCTCTCTATTACTTTCTGCGCGCTACATTCGTTTGTTTATTCTATGTTGTAGCTCACTTGTTTATTGCATATGCATGACTATTTGTTCAAATGTTTATTCATCGATCTAACCGGTTAATACGATAAGGAGAGTTTTCCACGTAAATAATTCCGTAGCAGTGAAGTGTGTAACTAAACGGAAACACACTGTACTCCTCTACAATCCTTTAATGACGTGACAATATGCTCTGTAATTTTCTGTGACTAAATCATAGAATTGTGCGGATATTTATTTGTATCTCTATCGCACGCATATCGACCCGCTCTGACAGAAATTGTAGTCGTGATTTTTAATTATATAATTATGATTCTCACATGTATCATATATTCCGCTGATCGGACGCTGCTCGTTTTTGCTGGCTCATTCTACCGCGAGGTGGCGCCTGTAGATGTTATACATCAGAGCCGTGTGTAGAGATACTCAACTCTATACGATGCACTACTATATTATATAGTGATACTCTATTATCTACGATATACTACTATATCTATAATGATACTCTACTATTTACAATATACTATTATATATACTATCTCGTTATATGGATCTGGTACGCATGTATAGAGGGAAATGAGCGCCACACCGTAATTTCTTGTGATATTATTTAAAATTAAATTATTTAATTTTAACGTGCACTTGGGTTAAAGCGGTCACGCCACAGACACTCACGACAATACACGTATATACAGTAATATACATACATTATATTTTATTATTTAATATGATACAATCAGCTACAATCTACGACTAACTCTACGTCTACAATGTTACAATAATTATCATACTGCTAGCTTTCTTAAAATTAAACGTGCAAGAAATGGACATTTTCACTTCAGAACTTGATGTTCCAATTCATTTCTAGTTTCATCCGTTCACAGAACATGATTCGAGTATATTGATTACCCATCGGTAAATCAGGCAGACGATTCGAGGTTGCATATTTTTCCGGTGACATTTAACTTATTATTAGTATGTTACATTCGAGATTTTGTGCTTCCTATTTCACCAAAAGTATAGATTATGTGGACTGTAGCAAGTCGAAACGGACCGATGGGAGAGCGGGAGAGTGGGAGAGGTTTGGATTCAGGGATTAGTGGGTCAGCGGGAACATGCCTAGCAGTGGTATAGATCACTCGTTCCGTCAGGAAATTGCGTAGTTTACGAAACATGGTGGAGTTACGAAGGAGAAACACACACACACACACACACACACACACACACACACACACACACACACACAAATAGATAGATAGATAGATAGATAGATAGATAGATAGATGCGCGCACGCACGCACGCACGCACGCACGCACGCACGCACGCACGCACGCACACACACACAGAGGCTTCACACATCGAATATACGAGCACACACACACACACACCTACACAACCCGTTTACCAGCCATCACAGCAACAACAACAACACAGGTGTGGCTAGCCGTCTCTCGGAGCTCTCTCGAGCTAACACGTATAATTAAACCTTCACCGCCTCGTCGTGTTTACTAATCCTCTTTGAGAAGGAGGACCAAGTCGCGCCTCTCCCCCGCTCCCGCCGATTGTCGTACACCGCTCCCACCGACAAGGAACTCCTCCTTTTCCTCGCATAGCTCGGTCGGCAAATGACGACCTCGTCGTCGGCTGGCCCCCTCGTCGACGAAAACTTCGTCGACAGCCTACAATTATCTGCTTAGCATTACCCTAGTAACGCGTCGCCGCTGCCGCCGCCGCTGCCGCCGCCGCCGCCGCGCGCATCGCCCCGTTAACGGCGGAGGAGGAGCCGCGGCAGAAGTCTCACAAAATATTTCGCCGCGGTTTAATTCGCCGTGAAAGTGGCCGTAATGTTCGGCTAGCGATGCTGTGCGGGCCAGCGCTGTGTCGCCGCCTGCCTCCGCCGCTAGCATTGTCAGCTATATACCTGTATACTTGACGGAGGTTGGGGGGACGATGCATGGAGGGAAGAGGGGGAGCGGGTTCATTCGGCTGGTGTGGGATGGATGATTATCGGTGTGTGCGCGCCATGCGGTGGTCTATGAGGCGTGGGATGAGATTGTTATCTTTCCAGGATTCATCGCTCTGTGTGTCGGTCTCCCTCTCTTTCTCTCTCTGTTTCTCTCTCTCTCTCTCTCTCTCTCTCTTTCGCTCTCTTTCTTTCTTTCGCTTTCTCACTCTCACTCTCACGCTCACTCTCACACTCTCACTCTCATACTCTCTCGCTCGCCTCGCGCTCTTTTCTCTTCCTCTCTCCCTCCTCTCTCCCTCTCTCCCTCTTTCCCTCTCTCCCTCTCTCTCTCTCGCTCTCACTCTCACTCTCACTCTCACTCTCACTCTCACTCTCACTCTCACTCTCACTCTCACTCTCACTCTCACCTCTCACTCTCACTCTCACCTCACTCTCACTCTCACTCTCACTCTCACTCTCACTCTCACTCTCACTCTCACTCTCACTCTCACACTCTCGCGCTCGCTCTCTCCTCCGTCTCTCTCTCTCTCTCTCTCTCTTCTCTCTCTCTCTCTCTCTCTTCTCACTCACTCTCACACTCTCGCCGCTTGCTCTCTCTCCTCCGTCCCTCTCTCTCTCTCTCTCTCTCTCTCTCACACACACACTCTCACTCTCACTCTCACACTCTCTCGCTCGCTCTCTCTCCCCCCTATCTCTCTCTCTCTCTCTCTCTCTCTCGCTCCCCTGCTTATTTGTCTATCTGTCTGTTTGTCGTTTTATCAATATATCTCGTTCTCTCTTATTACTTTCTGCGCGCTACATTCGTTTGTTATTCTATGTTGTAGCTCACTTGTTTATTGCATATGCATGACTATTTGTTCAAATGTTTATTCATCGACTAACCGGTTAATACGATAAGGAGAGTTTTCCACGTAAATAATTCCGTAGCAGTGAAGTGTGTAACTAAACGGAAACACACGTAGTACTCCTCTACAATCCTTAATGACGTGACAATATGCCTCTTGTAATTTTCTGTGACTAAATCATAGAATTGTGCGGATATTTATTTGTATCTCTATCGCCATGCATATCGACCCGCTCTGGCAGAAATTGTAGTCGTGATTTTTAATTATATAATTATGATTCTCACATTGTATCATATATTTCGCTGATCGGACGCCTGCCTCGTTTTTGCTGGCTCATTCTACGCGAGGTGGCGCCTGTAGATGTTATACATCAGAGCCGTGTGTAGAGATACTCAACTCTATACGATGCACTACTATATTATATATGGATACTC
>NW_014577229.1:245612-253511 GCF_000485595.1 Priapulus caudatus
AACGGACGGACGACACACACACGACGACACACACACACACACACACACACACACACACACACACACACACACACACACACACACACACACACACACACACACACACCCACACACACACACTGGCGCCCACCACCATTGTTCCATCAGCGCATGATTGGGTGAGAGCGGTCGCCTGACTCCACCTAACACTAATCTATCGCCAGTTATGCGAATATAATTCGCTATGAGCCAGCGCGAGCGTTTGCCACGTTCGCCGAATTAGTGACCGTACTATCGCCATGGGGACGGATGGATGTAGGTGTGTGGTCAACATGGGTACGCATGGATGTAGGTGTGTGGTAACCATGGAGACTGATAGATGTAGGTGTGTAGTCACCATGATGACGGATATATACGTTATGTATACGTTATATATATATATATATATATATTTATTTATTGATGTTATATAGATTTCGCACTGTCCCTACCTGTAGTTGTCCGACATGGAGATGGGAGGCTGAGGTATGGAAGGGTACATGTTGTTGGGAAAGCCGCTGTTCATCTGCAGACGACTGACGGCACCGGCAGGTCCGAAACTCTCCTGCGTACGCCGCTGATTGCGCAACTTCTCCTCCCGCCGCCATTTTGCGCGTCTGTTGGAGAACCAGACCTGCGAAAGAATTTTCGTCCCCAATTAGCGCCAATTAGTCGTTAATTATCTCTTCACGGGGCACGGGGGAATTATTCGTGGGTCGCATGTATGTTGGAGTTGTGAAGGCAGAGACGCGGTTCGAGATAGACGATTGTTTCAATAGAATCGATTATTTTTTCGTTGAGACGAAGAATTGTTTGTATTTGATTGTGTCGTTAAACGACAAGACATCTGTATATAAGAAAATGCAGCACAAAATATTATCAATCCGAGTAGCACGATTGAAATGAGGCGGTTTTTATAATTGATATATTTGATCATAGAATAAATTTATTTCGACAGACTGAAAACTTGTATGTGACTCTTCGAGACGCCAAAAGGTCAATCTAAAGGCATAATCGAAAAATAAATTAAAAGAGAAAACTTGATAGGTTAGATTTAAAGGTAAATTTTAATTGTCAATTTAAATGTAAAATTAAAAGTTAAAAATAAAAATGAGCATTTGAAAGGTAGAATTAAATATCAAGTTGAAAGTTTAAAATAAAGTGTGTAATGAAAAGATAAGTTTATTTTAATAGTTAATTTAGAAGGTAGTATTACCTGTATGCGTGCCTCGGGAAGTCCGATCTTCGCCGCTAGTCGCTCTCTGGCAAACACATCCGGGTAGTGAGTTCGTTCGAATTCTGAAATAAATGATTTACGCATTAAAAAAAAAGGAGAAAATAATTTCCATCTTAAGCGCAGTAATTTTTACCGCCGCGTAACAAATAAATAATGACGTTCCCCCGTTAACGTAATTCGTCAGATCTCGGTTTGAACCGCACGAATGAAACATTCAGCCGCAGGCAACCCGAAATTTCGGCCCGCTGAAAAAAATTTGCAGCCTGTAGTGGCGCCACCTGTACCGCGAGCAGACAAGAACGGATGCTGTATTGCATGGATAAGGTTCACATCTGCGTCTCTCCCCGCGTTAGCAGCAGCAACGCATCTCAGTCGTACAGCCGCAGCTGCTGATAGCGTACAACGCGCGCGCGTGCGGCGAAGATAATTAAGTTATGAATATAAATAATCGCTTAATATTTGTCTCATTACCGTGGCCTGATTCAATTTGTTATGCCGGCGAAAAATTGCCCATCTTGTTCATTTGATTATGAGCTCATTCTGGCGGTGACACATGCGCGGTTAATGTGATGGATATCCAGCGATATTCATCGTTCTCTTGTCCGGGGCGGCCGCGCGCGCGTATTAATTCAGAATAATTATTTTTAAAGTTTTCTCGTTAAATTTGATAAGATGCCTAAAAGCGTGCGAGATTGCGAGGTGTGAATGAGGGAGAGACAGATGTGTGTATGTGGGGTGGGGGAGGGGGTAGAAAGGCAGGCGCATCGACTAGATGAAAGGGTATGAGTGGCGAGCGAGAGCGAGAGAGCGTGCGCAAAGAATAACGAGGAAGAGGAAAAGATGGAGAGAGAGAGAGAGAGCGAGAGAGAGCAAGAGAGCGCGAGAGAGAAAGAGAGCGAGAGAGAGAGAGAGAGAGGGAGTGAGAGAGAGCGAGAGAGTAAGAGAGAAACATAGAAGAGGGAAAGAGGAAAAAATATAGGAACGATAAAAAAAACCGCCGCTGTATGTATAAATCTAAACAGGTACCCTCCTAAATGCATCTTTTATGCATTCTATTTAAAAACAAATTCGGAATTTTATCCTTTATCATTTCTGCACTGCATTCAATACAAGCAACCGGAAGAGAATTCTGAGCATCGTGCAATGTTGAGCGGCGGCCGACACAAACCGCAGCCGACATCGTTTGTCCGCAAACAACGGGCGTGCGTCACACATTAAAATTCACCGCTTTCCTCTCTCGCTCTCTCCTGCTCTCTTCTGCTCTCTGCTCTTGCTCTCTCTCTTTATCACTATATATATATTTAATTTATCCCTCGTCAATAATGCGAGATGAGTATCTTCGCGATATGCACGTATAGACACACATACAACACGCACACACCCGCGTACACGAACACACATGCACGAATCAACGGTCTGCGCGGGCGCACACACAACAACACACAACACACAGCACACACACCACCACACACAGCACAAACCACACACACACACAACACACACCACACACACACACACACACACCACACACACACACACAACCACCACACACACACAGCCACCACATCCACCACAAACACCACACACGTCACACATATCAACGCACCGGGCACGCACACACCGCGTACAGGAGCACCCAGACGAGACAGTTGCGCTGCGCACACAACACACATACACACACACACACACACACCACAGCACACACACACAACACACAAACACACATAATCACACATACACACACACCACAAACACACCACCACACACTAGCAACACACACACACACACACACACAACCACCACGTATTGTTATCGTGTATGCTGCGCATACGGACCGGCCGACCGCACATGTTATTTATTTTAAAAAATGGAAAGCAGATGAAATAATTCAACGGTAATACTATTTGCAGTCGGGCGCAGTTCATTGCCGGCACCCGAACAATAACAATGGAGCGTACAGCACCGCCGCGACACACGCCCTTCTCTCTCTCTTACCTCTTCTTCTCTCCTCGTCCTGCCTGGGGCGGCACCCGCTGCCCGTCAAGTAATGGCGGGGCTCGACGAATCTTCTTCTGCATGCACTTGGAGTATTCTTTTACAAAAAAATCGGGCCTCGGTGCGGCGGCGGGCTGGCGATGCAGGGAGAGGAAGGGATTCGATTCCGCAAGTGCCGTAAAATTTCAATACGAACTCTCAGAGAGAAAGAGAAGAACCGAGAGCAGAGAGAGATGAGAAGACAAAGTTCGGCCTCCTTTTGATTTTTGGCGTTTCGTTAATTTCCTGATCTGGGCGGGATTTTCTGGCCGCCGCACGTTTTGTTGTTCGTGCCAAAGGGTTATCGCGCAGCTATTTCCTCTTTTGGAGCTTTTTTCTCAACGATTTTCCCCTATTGTGAGAATCGCGATCCCCACAACATGGCCCGTTCCGCTTGCCCTAGAGGAGAGAGGCAGTTAGCATAGCCACACGAATGTGGGCGTGATGCCGTGGGACTGCGAGAACGGTTTTGTTTTAAATGTTATAGTTCCCGAACACGCGGTGGCCGCTGCGCCGCGCGCCGCCCGCCGGCGCGCGGACGTACGTAGCACTGTGATCGATACAGGAATTTGTGAAAGCGAATAAGTCGACTCATTCAAACTTGGAGCTTTCATGTATTCATCAGCGTTGCTTTCATGTTAGGGTCTACGGATTAGTCGCATCTCCGCCGTTGGACAGAGAAGTGTTGATGAGGGATCATGTGTTAGGCAGCGGACCCTGGCAAGCGCCATAACAACGCAGCAGCACACGCACAGCAGCAACCGCAGCAGCTACAGCAGCACAGCCAGTACAGCAGCAGTAAGTAGCAGCAGCACCACCCCCACCACCAGCATGCGCAGCAGCAGTACAGCGTAGCCGCCAGCAGCAGCAGTAGCAGGTAGCAGCAGCGCAGCACGCAAGCAAAGCAGCAGAGCAACAGCAGTAACAGCCATCAGCCGCAGCAACAGACAGCGACAGCCAGCGTGCACCGGTTTTTATCATTAATTACTATTCATACTATAATTATATAATATACTATATATAACTATATTATATTATATCCAGATTTAATGCATTAACTTTACGTAATTCGAGTTGCATTCTTCATTTGGCTTCTTCTGTTTCGTTTACCCGCTGTGCGTTGTTAGGATGCGGTTATGGAAACCCGGACTACCTTCCTTAAGTGATTCTGATATATGTCTCCGGCGTCATTTTATGTCGTTTTGTCTCCGCGAAATATAATTAAGTCTTTGCGATTGGAAGCGGGCGGCGTCTTGGCTGTGTTGCTCTTTACGTTGCGAGTTGTAATTTGTTTTTCCTGACTGACATCGGTGGTCCCACTGCGCGCAATGCATATGTCTAATGACATACATTACGATTCCAACCTTATCCGAATATATATTAGTACCATATTATCGTAACTGGAACAATGGACCTATGTACGCTGCAGAAGTTCCTACTATGAGCAGCCAGAATGCAGTGCTGTCGAGATGGCTCATTAACTTATCACCCTATAATCATATAACTATATATACTATCCTAATATATTATATAAATATTATTTCGACATAAAAAATTTCTTAAGGTGTATTTTATTATTTTGTTAATCTTGCTCAACTCTCTCTCTCTCTTTTTCTTCTTTTCACACACCACACATCGCACACACTCCACCGCACGCACGCACGCACGCACGGCACGCACGGCCAGCACACTCGCACGGCACGCACGCACGCAGCACGCTACGCCCCTCCCCAACACACACACATACCACACACACACCACACACCACACACACACACACAAACACCACCAAACAAACACACACACACACAGCGCACGCACACGCACACAACCACACACACTTTCACACAGCACACCACACACACAAACACACTATATATATTATAATATATATATATATACAACAATATAATTGTATAAATGTGTAGAAATCTCACCCTTTTCTAGAGCTTCAATCTGTTCATTCGTGAACGAGGTTCGATTGCGTTGCAGCTTGCGCTTTAGGCGCATGCGCATTTGGCTATCGTCAGCGTCCCCGTGCGATGACGCCTCGCCCGCCTCCGACCCGCTCTCTGTAAACAAAAACATAAACATGTAACACATATAATAACACATTTGCACATACATGTAACACATATTAACACATTCACATAAACATGTAACACATAAAAACACAAAAATATAAACATAAACACATTAACAGCGCTCAAATTAAATAAACGCGTGCGAACAATACCTGTAGAAACCATGCACTCTTGATGAGTGCGTAGATTTTTAGATTTGTTATCCGTTCAAAATAAAATTATCACGTTGATTATACTAGTAAATAAATTCAGGTATACCATATACATAGGTACATAGGTACATAGGTAATATATTAGAAAATGCGTGTTGAATATTGTTCTGCACGTCAAATCCAATTCCGTCTTCTTCTCCTCTCTTTACCCATCTCCAACGCCTCCCCTCTTCCACCCCTCTCCCCCTTTCCATCCCCTCCCAATCAATTCGCTTTCCATCCCCTACATCCCTCATCTCTTCCACTATTTCCTCTTCATTCCCTTTTCCATCCCCTCTCCATCGCCCCTTCTCCCCCTCTCCATCCCCTCTCCATCGCCCCTTTCCCCTCTCCATCCCTTCTCTATCGCCCCTTCTCCCCCTCTCCATCCTCTCTCTATCGCCTGTTCTCCCCCTCTCCATCTCTCTCGATCCCCTCTCCATATCCCCTTCTCCCCTTCTCCCCTTCTCCATCTCCCTCCTTCATCTCCCCTCCTCCATATCACCCGCTATGCGCGTCTGACAGCTTCGCGCCTCGTCGTGAGTATAGCAGCCGATCCCTGCGATCGCGAACACACGACAACGACACATGATTCATGTCGGCGGGAAAAGGAAACTCTGCCGCAATCTCCAGCAACTACCGCCGCCGACAACGACGACGACGACGACGCTGACGATGCCCCGAGGCGGAGCAAACAGCCGGGCGATATATAGCGGGATACGAGTCGATATATTGAGCCGCCCACCGCGAGTGTTCGCGCATGCACGGGCGAGTGGGAGAGGCGGCCGCAGCTGCGTGTGCCTGGAAAGTCTCCCGCCATTCATGGGTACCCGCACCGCCCGCCCGTCCGCAGGTCCCACCCACCCCTCCCCTTCTTCCCCCTCCTCCCCCACCCCTCATTCCCCACCCCTCCCCCTGCGCGCGCGCGTGCGCTCCCAATATCAGAAACACATTTGTGTCGATTTTCGCCCGCAGGCAAGAAATTGGATTAAATGTACTTCACGCCACAGTTCGATTCGGCTAATGCATCTAGCGGCCGCGTGTTTTCGCGTTCACCGATAGGCCATTTGAGTGAAAGCTTTGTTTGGCTTGCATCGCGCGCGCTGGGCGAGTATTTCGCCTCGCGAGAGAGCACACTACTACACGTGTTCGTTCGTCACGCCACCTGCTGGCCAGCATGTCGACTCTCACGCCGCTCGTCTGCTTATAAAGTAAATAAAGTGCAATTGGACTGTTTGTTATTCAAGACGCGCTGGTCCGAGCGTTACGCGATTTTCTGCATCGAGGTTCAAGCTTTCACTCGACATGTCACACTGCCAGGCATGAAGGCAGAGAGGCAGGGAGGGAGGGACGGAGGCAGGCAGAGAGGGAGGCAGGGAGGGAGGCAGGGAGACAGGCAGAGAGGGAGGCAGGGAGGGAGGCAGGGAGACAGGCAGAGAGGGAGGCAGGGAGGGAGGCAGGCAGGGAGGGAGGCAGGCAAGCACGCACGCAGCCAAGCAAGCAGACAGGGAGAGGTAGGGAGGGAGGAAGGGAGGCAGGGAGGCAGGAAGGTAGGCAGGCAGACATTCCTTCCCCCCTCTCTCTCTCTCTTCCCCCTCTCTCTCTCCCTCTTCTCCCTCTCTCCCAATCTCTCTCTCTCTCTCCCTCTTCCCACTCTCTCTCTCTCTCTCTCCCCTCTTCCCCCTCTCTCCCTCTCTATTTCCCCCTCTTCCCACTCCTTCCCGCCTCTCGACGCGGTGACGTCATGCGCTCGACTCGCGGTAACGGTCTGCGCAATGCTGATGTAATTTCTCACTCACCTGAGCGCGGGAATCGAATTTCCCGCGCAATTTGCACAGAAAGTGTTATTTAGACACGAGCTAATTGTGTTTTCTGCATCGGAGTGTTCGCACCGTGGCAAATCTCACGCGCCATTTCTCTGCCAATTGGCGCACCTTTACTTCTCACAATCGCCGGCAATGTTCGCGAAGCGTCACGCAAATCGTCAGCCGAGAGAGAGAGAGATAGAGGGGGAGATACAGGAGAGAGAGAGGGGGGAGGGGGAGAGAGAGAGGGGAAGGGGAGAGAGATGCAGAGAGAGGAAGGGAGAGAGAGGGATAGAGAGAGAGGGAGAGAGAGGGGTGAGAAGGTGAGAGAGGGGAGGAAGAGGGGGAGAGGAAGAGAAAGGGGGAGAGAGAGAGGGAGAGAGAGAAAGAGGGAGAGAGGGGGCGAGAGAGATAGGTGAGAGGAGAGAGAGAGAGAGAGAGAGAGAGAGAGAGAGAGGGGGCGAGAGAGATAGGTGAGAGGAGAGAGAGAGAGAGAGAGAGAGAGAGAGAAAGAGAGGGCGAGAGAGATA
>NW_014577229.1:253840-256909 GCF_000485595.1 Priapulus caudatus
GTGTGTGTGTGTGTGTGTGTGTGTGTGTGTGTGTGTGTGTGTGTGTGTGTGTGCGCGCGCATGTGGCAGCAGCAATACCGCTACTGTGTGAACACTTATCTAGTGGCAGCCATCTTGTGGCGGCCATCTTGTGGCTGCCATCTTGTGGATAATGCCGCGGTCGCTTTGATCGTACGTCGACCGCCCTGACGCTAATAACGTGTACTGAGCTCCTGCACTGTCGCACGCATGCGGGCGTTACATGGACGGCCATAGATCACCGTTAGCAGAAGGTGTCAATGTTTCGTGTGGTCGACGACAGAGGGCGCGCGCGCTTGCGCTGGTAGCAGACGCCAGCGACGCAGGTGTCCGCCTGTGATCTAGTTACGATGTTTGATTCTCGGTGATTTTAGCTCCTGATACTCACGTGAGTGCAAACGCCGCGGGAAGAGGAGGAGGAAGGGGAGAAGCGTTGAAAGACTATGAAAGAGTTGCGCTCTGAGAGAGAGAGCGAGAGAGAGAGAGGAGACGAAATGCGACATCTGACAAATGCGTCTTCAGGGACCAATCAACGTTGCCGCTCTCGTCTACCGATGTAGTGAAACGATTAGCTTCCTAACACCGCCTACAGGGGGCGCTGGCTACAACCTGAGATGGATTTTTGCTGGGGGCGAACGCTTGTCGGTTGTGAATAGAGGAGCGGCGCCCCCTGCGCGCGCCGACGCATTTCTTCACGCGCGGTCACACTGTGCCATTGTCGTCGGCAGTCTGCCGTATTTCCTCGCCTAATTACAGGTTTTACTGACAACCCCCACCGTCTTCCCATTCCACGCAAAGCTTCCCACTTGAAAGACAATAGGCATAGGGGTACGACCCTTTGTTTCAGGTCAACCGCAGTAATTTTGACAAGGGCCCCGATTGTTCTTCTCAGCAGTCAAGAGAGAGCGCAAGTCCGCCACTGGCTGCCGCATTCTGCTGCCACTTCTCCGTACAACAAAAGGCTGCATGGGGGGATAAGAGATAAGACTCGATCTGGAATTAGTTGCGCGAATAATGCGTGCCACTACGGCCACGATAGCTGACCGATACAACAATGCAGCCGATATTAACCCCTATATTCGCTCGTTAGGGGTGTCCCTCCCACCCACACCGCACGCACACACGCACGCACGCACGCACACACGCACGCACACACGCACACACACATGTAAAACAACACCATGCAGACAGCGAGTGAGCAATTTCGACGCGTGACGCGCCAATATAAGGCCCACGGCGGGCCATGAAAACACCGCACGCACGCACGCACGCACGTACGCACGCACGCACGCACGCACGCACGCACGCACGCACGCACGCGCGCGAGCACGCACGCATGCAAGCACACTCAGTGTTTGTATTGTTCTATAGCGTTTTAACGTTCAGCAATAATTGACGTTCTACAGTCAAAAATTTGGTCACGTAAGTAAGCAGGAGAAATTATAAGGTGTAGTAGATGACATTGTATATTTAGACGAAATTTATGTTTAAATAAAACTAATGAAATTTTAGGTTCTCTATGGCTTTGAAAGAGCTTATTCGTGCAGTGTAGTGTCGCTAAAGAGAAAATAAGCACCATAACGTATTATTTTTAAAGTAACGGCACTTAATTTTCTATTCTATTTTAATTTTCGCTTCGTCACCAACACGCGACAATGACATTGCATAAATTATGTATTATCCGTTTCACTGTAAGTTAAAACGCAGTGAATAATGAATTTAATAAATATTCCAGCCTGCTTTACACACCAAGATCGTTATTAAAACCCAGTATTTTCTTTATTAGATTGCAAAAAGATCTACGATAAATTATACACGTACGATTTTCAGTAGATTCTCCCCTAACTCATCTTAAATAGGCATTAATTTGGTAGTAATGTTACTAGAGCATAGTTCGCGTGCTAATCTCAGCAACTATGATTAATATTTCACTATAGACGAAAATTACAATTATTTTGCCATCAACTCGATCGTAAAATTAGCACGAGATCGATTCTCTGACGTCGTTATTCTGTAGAAATATAATGAAGTTATATACATACAGTCAGCTTTTAATAGCACACGCACGGGCATGTGTAAAGGTGCCGTTTGAAAGATGTTATTTAAACAACAGAATATCACAGTGTGGTGATTACGTACTATCGTCATCATAATCGTCATCGTCATCGTCCTACTCGTAATATTTCGACTACAGTAAAATTATGTTGTTGGAATAATTTAAATTTATTGTGCGCGGAATTAAGTCTACCATCTTAGCCTTAATTCTCACATGTTTAAAGTTTATAATATATTTTTAGAATACGCAACATTGGGGCTTTCTGATAGCTATCTGGATACACGCTCGCATAGCCATTAAACGATCTTAGCTACTACTGTCATTAATTGCAGTTTAGTTATTAAATATAACTATAGGTATAATGTTCGCGCTGAAACACCTCTCTCTCTCTCTCTCTCTCTCTCTCTCTCTCTCTCTCTCTCATCTCTCTCTCTCTCTCGCGCGCCAGCAGCTCTCTACTCTCTCTCTCTCTCTCTTCTCTCTCTCTCTCCGCTCTCATCTCCTCTCGTCTCTCTCTCTCTCTCTCTCTCTCAGTCCTCTCTCTATGCACCCCCCCCGCCCCCCCCCCCCCCCCCCCCCCCCTCCCCCCCCCCGCCCCCCCCCCCCCCCCCCTCGCCCTTCTCTGCCCTCCGCTCTCACACACACACACGCACACACAACGCTCTTATCTCTCCACTCTCTCATCTCTCGCGCCCTCTTCCTCTCCCGCCCCCTTTTCTCTCTCATCTTTTCCTCTCCTCTCTCTCTCTGCTCTCTTTTACTCCTGTCTGCTCTCTCTTTTTTTACTCTGGTCTCTCTCTCTCACCACCACACACACACGCACACACACGCCTTCTCTCTCACTGCTCCTGCTCTCGCTTCACTCTTTCTCTCTCTCTCTCTCTCTCTCTCATCTTCTTCCTCTCTCTCTCATCTCTCTGTCTCTCTCTCTCATCTCTCTCTGGACCGAAGAGTTCTGCGTTTTCCCCTTCACACACATCATATAGGCATGCGGG
>NW_014577229.1:256922-259202 GCF_000485595.1 Priapulus caudatus
TCTCTCTCTCTCTCTCTCTCTCTCTCTCTCTCTCTCTCTCTCTCTCTCTCTCTCGTCTCTCTCTCTCTCTCTCTCTGGACGAAGAGTCACTGCGTTTCCTTCACACACATCATATAGCACATGCGGGCCACGGCAGCTAGGTCTGCCTTCTCACAAACCACAGGCTCGTTGTGATCCATAAAAGTACGATCAGCATCATCGGTGCGGTGATAAATCAATCCGATTTGTTCCTCTTCTGCATCCATAGCGCATTGCACGATCCGAAAAACGGACGGGCAGTCGAGATGGAAGTTGTGAACGCGTGTACCTGTCCAATCCGGTTACGTTTCAGTCGCGCTATAAGCTACTAGCGGCTAGTAGATCGATCGTCGCACATTCACGTTCAAGCGACGTATCAATAATACAGCAAGAAACGTTCGCAACTCCGCGGTGAAACGCGTAACAAAGTCACAGCCTGCCGCCTATTGTGTGAGCTGCTGCTGCCGCGTGTAACACGGATAGGGGATAGACAGACTGTCTTCCACCCCCCCCCCCTTCCCCTTCCCCCGCCGGTAGCGGTCGCTGTGTGTGTATACGCAAAGATCGTATCGTGGGTGTAGAGCGAGCGTCGAGGGGAGATGATATCGGGCCGATGCCGAATTAATTCACTTGAACTGGTGTCTATATTCATGCAGTAGCGGATCAACATTTATAACGGCTTTTTTTAACGGATTTCTTATAATCGCACGCACGCACGCACACACAAACATACGCACGCACTCACGCAAACACGTACATTCACACGCGCAGACACATATGCGTGTATGATGCGCGCTCGCACGCACGCACACATAGACGCAGACACATACAGCCACACACTAGTGCATGTAGCATAATAACCTAGTAGTAGATCTCACACGAATCAGGACAGATGTAAAATAATGCATTGAGATCACCTATAGGTACAAGTTATTATCTGTGTTCGAAGGTTTGCATATTTGCATGTGGGTTAATATATGCGCATAAATTTACTTGCTATTCAAATAGATAAACGCAAATAATATGTATAATAGACCTATGAATTATGCTATACTCGTATAACATTATTATAAAATTAATTGACGAAAAGATTCTCGTAGTTTTCGCGGTTAAACTGATTGAATCTCATTAATAAACTAATCAATTTAAAATACGCACGACAATACGACGTACGTACAATAAATATTATTCGTATTCGAATACGGTGAACACGCGCAGATAAACGCCTATATATATAATTTGTATATATAAAGTTGTTCAGCCGAATGTGTGTGTTCGCGCATAACTAGAGACCTCCGCAGCCTAGAGGAAAACTAAATATATTTTCAGAATCAGCACGTCTGGGAGGTGGTTCTGGCTTTCAAAAAAGTTAAAAAGTAAAAAATTTATAAAAATGCTGTCATCAATAATTACCGTACAGTATAGTTACCTGTACAGATTAACATTATACATCACGTACGTCTAAATCCATGATGTATAATCATTACTGCCCAATAGCCGAATGGATAAAGCATCGGACTCCTAAACCATTGATTCTGGGTTCGAATCCCACCTCGGGAAATGCTTTGTTTCTTTACTTTTGGACTGTTTAGTATGTTCGGACTGTTATGCCGTATTCACCGTTAATTTCAATTTTTTTTTTACCACATTTAAATCTTTAGTCAAAATCCAGAATAAACTATGATAGATCATAATGATAGCGCAAACTGACGGGAACACTTCACGGAAGCCTATGTAGGTTACATATCAAATATCCTTATATTTTCTATATAATTTCATTTTATTATTTATAATTTTTGACTTTTTTATTTTAACGACTTTTATCTTTTGATTTCATATTATTTTTTACTGTTGGGATGGGATGGGATGGGATGGCATGTGATGGGATGGAATGGGATGGGATGGCATGGGATGGCATGGGATGGGATATGGGATGGGATGGGATGGGATGCGGTGCGATGGGATGGGATGGGATGGGATGGCATGGAATGCGATGGATGCATGGATGCATGGATGGATGCATGGATAGATAGATAGTTCGATTTTTTGGGGTATTTTCCTTTCAACCAAGCGGTCACCAACTGAGTAACGCCACTGATTTCTCCGGGCAACGCCGGGTATCCCGCTAGTATATATATATCCTATAATATATATATAATTATACGTGTATATAATATATATATAATATAATATATATTATATATCTCTCTTGAAAGAACATGGGTTGAAGAGTGAGGACGCACAAGACCAAGCAGAGTGGAG
>NW_014577229.1:260745-261848 GCF_000485595.1 Priapulus caudatus
CGCGCGCGCGCGCGCGCAAACGCCGCAACATACTGATTGCGTCTTGCGGGCATCGAATCGGGGGCCATTAACATGTTGTAAATTTTACCCTGAACGCTATATAATATATATATAGTAACTGTTTGTAGAGAGACGTAATCGTATTTTACGTAATCGTGAGTGTAAGTGGAATTAGTAGAGAAATTTCATGATATTGTTCACTACCGTGTGTGCGCCCCAACAAACCCTAGCTGATTATCGGAGACAGTCTTTCCTTTACTCTACCTAATACTAAAATACCCTACTGCTACTTAAATTACATAACCCTGTCCTTAACTCTAATTCTACTCTCAACCCTAAATTAACTCTAACCCTAACTCTACCCGTAACATTTTCTCTAACCCTAACCCTAACCCTAACCCTAACATTTTCTTTAACCCTAACCTTAACCTAAACCTAACACTAACTCTAAACCCAGCCGTATTTCTCACTTCCCAAATCAAAGCTTTGCAAACGAGGCAAGATAATCTCTCTCGCGCGCGCGCGCACAGCGTACTGCTTTCTTCTTACACCCACCTCTGTGAATTTCATCTCCGAACAAAAACACGCTTCCATAGCCGACCGAGGGCCGACGCATGGCAACGGTGAGTACATGCGTGCGCACACGCACACACGATGTATACCTGGTGTCGAGAGAAGGCAACCTGTCTCGGTTATTCTAGCAGGGTGATGCCGACACTTGATTCCCCGCGTACTGCATTATACGCGCTACAATACGCATTTTAATGCCAATGCGTACGGGCCGCGCACAAACGCGCATTGGTTTCGCATTGCGATGGACGGCCGGACAAAGCGCGGGGGGCGGGAAACGTGCCGACGGCTGGCACACGGAGAGAAGGGGCTTACCGTCGGCGGGCATTGTGCGCGGGAGCGCGGCTGAAGGGGATTAGCAGACCTAAGCTAAATGTCTCGACCAGACTTGCTGACGTCTCCGCGGCGACAATGCATGTTGCTTCTTCGTTAGAGCCTACCGGTGCGTGCTTGTGGGGCGTGTGTGTGTGTGTGTGTGTGTGTGTGTGTGTGTGTGTGTGTGTGTGTCGTGTCGTGTGTGTGTGTGTGTGTGT
>NW_014577229.1:262883-264559 GCF_000485595.1 Priapulus caudatus
CTCGTCTCTCTCTCTCTTTCTCTCTCTTTCTTTCTCTTCTTCTTTCTCTCTCTCTCTCTCTCTCTCTCTCTCTCTCTCCGTCTCTCTTTTTCTCCCCTCTCTCACTGTCTGTCTCTCCCGCCAGAGGTCGTAACACCCCTGAGGTGTAAAACGGACGCAAATCGGCAAAATAGCGTTTAACCCTATTTGTGCGCGCGCGACCGTGAATAACACCAAGACGGCTCGCTTTAAAACCGGCCGCCGATCGTACAAAGCGCAGCCGCGTGCGAGATCATCGCACTAAGTAGCCCGAGAGACGTCTGCGAATTCTAATGACTGCGCAGATCGTATGAGAAGTGACATCATAAATTACGTGCATTCAATAGCGACGTAAAAGGGTTGCCATTGAAAGAGAGAGAGAGAGAGAGAGAGAGAGAGAGAGAGAGGAAGCCGAGAGAGAGGCGTCTTTCTCAGCTCCTTTCTTTGCGGACCGACCGCAAATATTTTCGTAGCAATGGATATGTTTTTGCCGACATTAGCAACTTAAAAAGGCCTAATGGTTACTGCCAAACAGAGGGCTTTGTGCCGGAGACAAAACCGGGCTCCGCTGAAAGAGCGCGCACGTGGTCAGGTTTGGCACACACCTGGCGTGTTGAATTGTGTGGCTTGATAGAGTAGATATGGACGCCGTTTGCTTGACATCACTAACTATTATACATATTCGCGCCCTACGCCTCCTCCTCCTCTTCCTCCTCCACCTCCTCCTCCTTCTCCTACTTTTTCTTATTCTTAGGCTCCTCCCTTTCGCCATCTATCTCCCCTGGCTGCTCCTCCTCCTTCCTCTTCTCTTCCTCATCCTCCGTCTCCTCCCTCTCCCCATCAATTTCCTCCGCCGCTTCCACTGCCTCTTTTCTTTTTCTTTTCTTTTTCATCCTTGTCTACTTGCTCTATCCGCTTCCTCCTCCAAGAGTGGAGGAAGAGGAAGAGGAGGAGGAGGAGGAGGAGGAGGAGAAGGGAAGGAAGAAGAAGAAACTCAACGAGCAATGCGGATTTCAGCAAAAACTCGCCTCGTGTATTTTTCACGTTACTCATTACCTTTCTTCTTGTTTAATGCAGCGAGGTCGGAGAAGTGCTGCGTACCACGCGTGGCAGTCAAGGCCGCGTAAGCCATACCGCCTCTCTCACCACACGTCCACACATATTCACGATTCACAACCAGTCAGCAAGCTCAGGTGAAGCTCGCTCAAACGATTGCAGACTCCCCTATAGCTAGGCTTCCTTCTATAACCACGCAGTTACACGATACAAGTGACTCCAGGCCCACGGCACACGCAACGAACAACAAGTTGTTTCGGGAGAAATTCGACATGATTCACTGCAGATATGCGAACGTACAGCATTCTACTATTTTGTGTAATTAACTCGCTTAATTATTAATGCTCTTAGCATAACCCAACGAAATAAGGGAACGGAAGGCGTACAGCGGGTCCTCGGTATCATATTTTATAGGTATACACCCTATAAAACACCTGATTTACCACGCACCGAGAGAGAGAGAGCGACTGAGAAGGAGATAGAGAGAGCGACAGAGAGAGAGGGAGATAGAGAGAGCGACAGAGAGAGCGAAAGAGATCGAGAGAGAGAGAGAGAGGGAGAGAGAGAGAGAGAGAGAGAGAGAGAGAGAGAGAGAGAGAGAG
>NW_014577229.1:267998-270498 GCF_000485595.1 Priapulus caudatus
TCCTCTCCTCTCCTCCTCCTCTCCTCCTCCTCCTCCTCCTCCTCCTCCTCCTCCTCCTCCCCTCTGCCTTCCTACTCCTCCTTCTCCTCCTCCCCCAGCGCGCACACGTCGCAGCACCAGCGACGGCCGCACGCGAACGTATCGCGTCGGTGCAGAGAGCTAATGAATTATGCATATGAGTCCATACATCGGACCCATGCAGCTTGCGGAAATAAAGGGGTGTTTTTTGTGAGGGCGGGGAAAAAAGAATTTCCGGTCCCCGCGTTGTCTAGCGAGCGAGAGATCATGCGAGCGGCTGGCAGACGATACAAGCCGTCGATACGGCCGGAATCGTCGGTCCGCACAGAGCGGTCAAGCTGTCAGTGTGTATCGGAGAGTATCAGGTAGTATCGCAATGTATCGAGGCAGCGTGTTTAAAGCCGAATAAACGACGGATATCAGGGTTGACTCAATATCGTCGTAGTTAGAGCTCCGGACAGGGGGCGCGCGTCCGACTTGCGATTCGAATTTATGCTAATTCGACGCTTCGTCGTTATTTAGGCCTTCAATTTTCCGCCGCAGCACTTTTTTCAATTTCTCCACTATCACGCCCTCGTTCGAGATCCCTCCCCAGAGGGCGGGGCAGTCGTGCGCGCTCCACGTGATTAAGTAGAAAAAATAAGAGCTGGGAAACGCTGATTATACAGTGGTCATCGTAGAACATTAACTAGTTAGAGAAGAGAGAGAGAGAGAGAGAGAGAGAGAGAGAGAGAGAGAAGTAAACACGTAGATTATCTGTATTGCGGTCTGAGCGTAGATTTCTCTCTCTCTCTCGCTCTCTCTCTCTCTCTCTCTCTCTCTCTCTCTCTGCTGTTACTTTCGCACTGTCTTCTTCTCTTTCGCTTACGGCTCTGGCAGATCCAACGAAATTATAGATTCCAATAATTTCATAAAATGCGGGTCAAGTCGTCCTTGCGGCCAATTACGTAATAATGGATTAGAATATATATATAGCGCACAGCACAACGTACAATTACTATTATGACTGAGGATGAAATTGATAATGATAGTGATCATAATAATAATAATAATAATAATAATAATAATAAATAATAATAATAATATTAATTGATTGTATATCTTACTATTAATTCGGCGAATGTTGTATGTATGTATGTTAATGAATAGGCTCCGTCAGCTTTGGAATCAACATAGCGCCTAAATTCACAGAAGAATCGATGAGTTACACGGGACGGCGTTGAAACTATACTCGGTTGAAATCCCATTTGCTTCGGTCTTAAAAAAGATTTTAAAAAACTAAAACGGTTAAACGATTTTCCCTTGAAAGTTAGGTGCGGCGCTGTTTTGTTTACGTTCGTTTCAACAGCCGTTTTGGATTTTCGTGTTGTTCTGTTCTATCTGTGTTATGGTTTCTAACTTTCCTGCTGGTCGATTCTGTGTGCTCTGGATCTGTGTAAGCCCCATAAGCGTGTAAGTTAGAAAATAACCATGTAATAATGAGAGTTAAATTATTAGTAGCTATTTCTCCATAGTTTCCCATAATTGAGATGATTAGCGCCCAAAATTACAGAATTACGAGATCGATGATGTACACGGACGGGTTGTAAACTATTTATCGGTGAAAACGTTTGTTCGTTAAAAATAGACAAAACAACAGGAAAAGGTAAATACATTTTACCTTGCAGATAGGGGTCGCTGTTTTGGTTTCGCTCTGTTTGTATTTCGTTTTGTTTCAACATGTTTCAATTTTCGGTGTTGTTCTGTGTATCTCTTGTTCTGTGGTCTGTGTGTCTGAGATGTGCAAGCCCCATAATGACTAATTGTAAGTAGATGAAATAACCATTGTAATAATGACGTTAAATAATTCAGTAGCCTATTTGGCCATAGTTTCCTTATGAGATGTACAAGTTGAATTTTTCATCATGGGCAGATTTTTTTTTGGTAACTGTCTGCAATTGCTGTACAGTGTAACGGGTGCTCGTGAACACCGATCTGGTTCACATAGCGTCCGATCACAAGCCCACGTAATTATTACGTCGTCCTGCACAGAGTGCAAACATGGTAGAAAATAGCTGATTCACAACCACGCAATATTACTCTGTGTCCGCACACAGTGGAAACATTGCGAAGCACGTACTATTATTATTTAGTTGCTACGAGCAAGTGGTTAATCAGTCGTCCCGAGCCTACCAGTCCATTCAGATTTTCTATATTCTTAACTTTGTAGTCCGTATCATCAACCATGTAACCAGCTTTAATAGCAGTTACAATAAAACATTTCTGTGTGGTGTGTGTATTTTCCTGTGTACTTGCCAAACAATTATGTGGTTAATGTGTTTACGTTTAAGCATTTGATTGCACATTATTTGTATTTGACATCTCAACCATATAAAAACAAACATATGTGCAACAACTAAACTGTCCAATTAACACCTTACACATAACACTACTTGCACTGAGTGGTAACACATGCATCACAGTCACTAGCCCGCGCGTTAGC
>NW_014577229.1:275111-278484 GCF_000485595.1 Priapulus caudatus
ATATATATTAATTATGTGTGCTACGAGAGTGTATGATGAGTGTTTTACGCCACATTGCCGTCTGTAACTCTTTCGCCCCACCCGCTGACGAGGGGTCCGCCCACCCGCCCGGTTACCGGCGTGTGCGCGCACATCACATAATACAGCCAAACAAACCCGACGGGTATAGAATGCGCCTAGATTAGCGTTATGCGCGCCGGTGCCTCATTTCCTCCTGCACTCAGCAGGCCTTTCATGCGACATTCTCTCACGAACTATAGAACTGAATGGCGCGGGTGGCGGTGTCGCGTTTACACGGCGTACTGCGCGTCGTGACATCCACCATGCTGCTTCAATACACGGGATAGGAACCATGTTAGCGCAGGAGTAAAGAGCAGCTAGACAAGGAAGAACGAGGTCGAAAAAGGAATAACGATGACCGCAGAAAGAAATAAGGATAAAAGAGAACAGGAAAAGAAGGTATCCTTGGCCGATTACGCGCACGCGCTGGGTCCGCTGTACATGTAATCTATCTATTTATTTATTTATCTATTATCTATCTATCTATCCTATCTATCTATCTTCTATCTATCTATCTATCTCTCTATCTTATCTATCTACTATCTATCTATAGTTATTAAATATTTATATATATATATCTGTCTATCATCTATTCTATATAACTATCTATCCCATCTAATATATCTATCTATCTATGCTATCTATCTATTCTATTCTATCTATTTACTAATCTATCTATCTATCTGTCTGTCACTATCTATCTATCTATTCTATCCATTCTAATCCATCTATCTATCCATCCATCCATCTATTTAAATCTAATCTTATCTATCTATCTATCCTATCTATCTAATCTATCTATCTATCTATCTATCTATCTATCCTATCTATCTATCTATCTATCTATCTATCTATCTATCTATCTGAATCGAATTATGTTGTATTGCATTTGCACTTGTATTGCTATTGGTATTGCAAACTGCAGTGTAGTGTAGTGTAGTGTAGTGATAGCTGTAGTGTAGTGTAGTGTAGTGTGTGCAGTTGCAGTTGCAGCTGCAGTGCAGTTGCAGTGCAGTGCAGTGCAGGTGCAGTGCAGTTGCCAGTGCAGTGCAGTGTAGTGTAGTGTAGTGTTCAGTGTAGTGTAGTGTAGTGTAGTGTAAGTGTTAGTGTAGTTGTAGTGTAGTGTAGTGTAGTGTGGTGTGGTGTGGTGTGGTGTGGTGTGGTGTGGTGTGGTGTGTGTAGTGTCCGTGTCGTGTTCGTGTGGTGTTCGTGTATGGTGTGGGTGTGGTGGTGGTGTGGGTGTGTGGTTGTGGTGTGGTGTGTGTGGTGGTGGTGGTAGTTGTAGATGTAGTGAGTGTGTGTAGTGCTAGGTGTAGTGTTAGCTGTCTTAGTGTTGTGTAGCGTGTAGCTGATAGTGTAGTGTAGGATCAGCGCAGCCATTCCCGGGTTTTATACTTATACCGTGCGGTTCTTCCCGCGTGTCAATTAGAATGATTTAATGCATGCCACGAAACTGTAGAGATTCGATATCAAACCGTATAGGCTTACAGACTCTGAACAGGCATGGAATTAAAACGGCGGAAGAGTGAAACGATGCATGACTTCTCGCTTGTGATGACCGACTCTACCTGCGTTGAGGTTGACAAGGTGGGGGTATATACACACATTGCGCATCACGATCGCACAGGGAAATCTGGCCTCCCGTGCTGACAAGCGGCTTAAGCGGCTTCCGTAACCCGCTTTTCGTCCCTTACGTGTTTTATCTGAATGCTCGCCTCACGTCGGCCGCCGCAAGCTAATACTGGGGTTACCGAGGCAGAGCGATACGGCAGTATTTTAAGGAATTTGTTCCACTGGCCGCGCAGCATATTCCGTAATTGGATAGCGCGGCCGTTACCTCGTCTTTCCCCCGATCCGCGACGACGAATCGAATGAGTTCAATTTTACTGGCTGTGATGCGTTTTGCGAGGCTGCTGCTGCTGCTGCTGCTGAAGCGAAGCCTGCTTCCGCCGCGCTGCTGCCGTGCAGTGCGTGTAAGTGTAGTGTAGTGTAGTGTAGTGTAGTGTAGTGTAGTGTAGTGTAGTGTAGTGTAGTGTAGTGTAGTGTAGTGTAGTGTAGTGTAGTGTAGAGCAGGCCAGCCACCCGGGTTTATACTTATACGTGCGGTTCTTTCCCGCGTGTCATTAGAATGATTAATGCATGCCACGAATCTGTAGAGATCGATATCAAACCGTATAGGCTTACAGACTCTGACAGGCATGGAAATTAAACGCCGGAAGAGTGAAAAGATGATGACTTCTCGTTGTGTATGGACGACTCTACCTGCGTAGTGACAGGTGGGGGTATATAACACATGCATCACGATCGCACAGGGAAATCTGGCTCCGTGTGACAAGCGGCTTAGCGGCTTCCGTAACCCGCTTTGCGCTCCCTACGTGTTTTATCTGAATGCTCGCTCACGTGGCCGCCGCAAGCTAATACCTGGGATTACCGGGCAAGAGCGATACGGCAGTATTTTAGGAATTTGTTCACTGGCCGCATGCATTTCCGTAATTGGATTAGCGCGGCCGTTACCTCGTCTTTCCCCCGATGCGAACGACGAATCGAATGAGTTCAATTACTGGCGTGTGCGTTTGCGAGGCTGCTGCTGCTGCTGCTGCTGGAAGCGAAGCCTGCTCCGCCGCTGCTGCCGTGCGTGCGTGCGTGCAGCGAGCGAGCTCTCGTATTACGATTGCGTTTTAATGTAATTAGTCAGGAATCTTTGCATATTTCAGCCGAAGTTAATTACATTAATGGCGGAGACGCTGCGGAGCGCATTAGCGGCGCAGCATGGGAGGCAGGAAACATCAGGAAGCCCCGGCGGAGTCACCGGCCGCCGCAGCATCATCATGACGGCCCATCACCGCCGCGCTGATAGACGGGGAGGGGTCGGAGGAGGGCCCCGCGTGACGTCATCGCCGCAGACGCACCGCGCGAATCAGAAGCGAATCTACGGAGCGCATGCACGCGTGTACACGCGCGTGCGTGCGTGCGTGCGTGCGTGCGTGCGTGCGTGCGAGGAGACTGGACGATGTAGCATTATCAGGGCGAGCGGTGTGTGCGTTGAGCGTGTGCGTATTTCGTGAGAGATGTGCGTGGGGACGCGGTGTGTTCATGGTGTTATTGAGGTTACGGGGTTTGACGCTTCGATGATGAGTTATGATCGAATCGTATAATACAGCAGGCACGTACGTTGATGCGTGCCTATTTGTAAACGCCATTGCTTTTTTTTAATGATGATATATTTCGGTAATCGATTTAAACTGTCTACGTCACGAATTTCGAGCACCAGCAAGTAGTATATTTGTGTGTTATTTGTACAAAATAAAATGTA
>NW_014577229.1:279865-282521 GCF_000485595.1 Priapulus caudatus
CACACACACACACACGCACGCACGCACACACACGCACGCACGCACACACACGCACACGCACTCGCACACACACGCACACACACGCACGCACGCACACAAGCGCGCACACACACGCATACACACACTCACACACACGCACGCACACGCACGCACGCACGGGAACAGACGCTTCGTCTGGCTACGGTGCTTGCAGCAGAATAGAGCATAATATCCAGCGTATAAGTTGGCCGTCGTTTGTTGTATCGCGGGCCTCCCTCCCCCTCCCCTCCCTCCCCACCTTCCCCTGTCAAAATACGTAAGCGGCATTACTGCGCGCGGGGTCATACTTCTCCCTGCCTCACCGCTGGGTGTCTCCTTTGTGTCTGCTCCGGAGAATGGAAAGAAGAAATATTCGGCGACCGCAGGGGGGCGCCGGCCAAGCGGCATTGAGAATGTATTTTTATTAATGAAACGCATTCTGTAGTGGGCTGGCGGCGGCGGTGACGGAGAATGGAGAGTATATCATGGTTACGCACCTGGCCGACTGAAGCGGAGAATGCCTTCACCTGACCGCGGTGGGAAAGTGCAGGTAGTCATAATGGCAGCGAGTTCCCGCACAATTAGAAGCTGTATAGTAGCGTGATAATTAACGGACACACAAGCCTGAAATCAGACGTATCGGTGGCAGCTCCCCTTCGCGCCCGTGCGAGAGAGAGAGGCGACGGCGAAGACGGGGGAAAGAGCGAGTTTGTAAACCGAGTTTGTAACGCGATTATATTTATGCGTGAGTCTGCGCAGGCGCATACACAGGCGTGCGCGCACACACATGCACGCATGCGCACCACGCTCATACATAGCACGCGGCGCACGCATGTAATGTGTAAACGAATAAACAATATTTATTTATTTATTTATTTATTTTGTTTTTAATTTATATAAACTGAGAGATGGGCATATATATATATATATACATATATAAATGTGTGTCGTGCGTGCGTGCGTGCGTGCGTGAATATTCGTGCGTTCGTAGGCTTGTTGGTATGCCCGCGCGTGGAAGTGTTTGCGCGTTCCTACGTACGCGCGTTCGTGCATATGATCGTGCATGCGTCCTGCCGTGTGCGCGTGCGTGCATGACTGCGCGCGTGCGTGCATGTGCGTGGGCATGGGCGGTGCGTGTGCTTACAACACCGGTGCCAACAACTAATACACTCGCTCTCTCGCTCGCTTACACCGCTGCACCTTCCGCACGACGTCGCCGCTGCCGACGCCGGCGATGACGCAACCGCGGCTTCCGTGCGGCCGCTGCGTGTAATTTCACCGCCTATTAACTGACCGATCGTGCGGCAGCGGTCATAGAGGGAGACAGAGATAGAGAGAGAGAGAGAGAGAGAGAGAGAGAGAGAGAGAGAGAGAGAGAGAGAGGAGAGAGTGAGAGAGGAGAGTGAGAGAGAGAAGAGAGAGAGAGACAGAGAGAGAGTGTGTTTAAGAGAGTGAGTGTGGGTGCGAGAGAGCGGGAGAGAGAGAGTGTGTGTGTGTGTGTGTGTGAGAGAGAGAGAGTGTGTGTGTGTGGGTGAGAGAGATAGAGAGAGAGATAGAAAGAGAGATAGTGAGATAGAGAGAGAGAGAGAGCGAGAGAGAAAGAGGAAGATAAAGAGTGAGAGAGAGAGCGTGTATGTGTGAGTTGTGTGTGTGTGTGTGTGTGTGTGTGTGTGTGTGTGTGTTGTGTGTGTGTGTGTGTGTGTGTGTGTGTGTGTGTGTGTGTAAGAGAGTGAGTGTGGTGAGAGAGAGAGAGAGAGAGAGAGAGAGAGAGAGAGAGTGGGTGAGAGAGAGAGAAGTGCTCTCTCGTGAGTGAGAGAGAGAGAAGTGCTCTCTCGTGAGTGAGAGAGAGAAAGCTCGTGCGGCTCGGGTGACGACAGCATCGCAGCGTGACGCTCGCATTTAACGCCGTCGTCGCCCATCGTCGCCGCGATCGCCACCAGCGCCACCTATCGGTGGAGTAGCGCGTCGTATATAGGTCTCCGGCCGGGCGTCACCTCTCGGTGATCTCAACGAGGAGTAAAACAAAGCCTTGATCAACGAGAGGTCGTGAAAGCATGAAAGGAGAGCTGTAAGCGCGCGCGTGCGTGTGTGTGTGCGTGTGCGTGTGTGCGTGTGTGTGCGTGTGCTCTGTGGTGTGTGCGTGTGTGTGTGTGGTGTTGCTGTGTGTGCGGTGCGTGTGGTGTGCGTGTGTGTGTGTGCTGTGTGTGTGCTGTGCGTGTGTGTGTGTCGTGTGCGTGTGCGTTGGGTGGCGTGTGGTGTGTTCGTGCGCGCTGTGTGTGCTGTGTGTGTGCGTTGTGGTGTGCGTGTGTGTTGTGTGCGGTGTTGTGTGTGCTGGTGTGTGCGTGTGTGTGTGCGTGTCTGTGGTCGTGCGTGCGTGTGTGTGCGTGCGTGTGTGTGTGCCGTGTGTGTGGTGTGTGCGTGGTGTGCGGGGGCGGTCGCTGTTGTGGTGTGTGTGCGTCGTGTGTGCGTGTCTGTGCGTTCGTGCGTGCGTGCGGTGTGTGCGTGTGCGTGTGTGCGTGTGTGTGCGTGCGTGTGTGTGGTGTGATGTGTGCGTGTGTGTGCTGTTCGTGCGTGTGTGTGTGTGTGCGTGTGGCGTGTGTGCGTGTATGTGCGTTGCGCTGTGTGTGTGGTTGCGTGC
>NW_014577229.1:282531-288174 GCF_000485595.1 Priapulus caudatus
CGTGTGCGTGTGCGTGTGTGTGTGTGTGTGCGTGTGCGTGTGCGTGCTGTGTGTGTGTGTGTGTGTGTGTGTGTGCTGTCTGTGTGTGTGTGTGTTCTGTGTGTTGTCGGTGTGCGTGCGCCGCGCTGCGTACGTGCGTGCGTGCGTGTGCGTGTGTGTGTGCAAGAGAGACGGCATTTAAGATTACAGGTATATACAGTCTGATTGCCTGAATGCACGCGGGTAGCCCTAGCGCGTCAGTTACTTAGTTTCTGCCGTGCATCACATGCCCGCATAGATGGCCATCCAGTAGACGGCACAGATATACGATACATGTATTATACTATACGCTGCCCTGCTACATCAACTATTCAGACTGCCTGTAGTATAACAACGCCAAAATTCACGCGCCATGAGCGGAAAGCTTGTTTCATGTAGGGTTTTGAACATGCCATGTTTTTCTTCTGCATCTCTTTCTTTCTCGTCTCTCTCGTCATCTCTCTCTCTCTCTCTTTCTGCCTCTCTCTCTCTATCTTCTCTCGCTCTCTCCTCTCTCGCTCTCTCTCCTCTCTCTGCTCTCTCCTCTCTCTCTCTCTCTCTCTCCTCTCTCTCTCTTCTCCTCTCTCTCTTCTTCTCTCTCTCTCTTCTCTCTCTCTCCTCGTCTCGTCCTCAGCTCTCTCTCCCGTCTCGTCTCTCTCTCTCTGCTCTGTCTCCTCTCCTCTCCTCTCTTCTCCTTCCCTCTCTCTTCTCTTCTCCCTCTCTCATTTCTCTCTTTCTCTCTCTCTCTCTTTCGCTCTCTTCGCTGCGCGCTCTCTCTTCTCTCTCTCTCTCTCATCTCTCTCTCGCTCTCTCTCTCATCTCTTCTCTCTCTCTCTCTCTCTCTCTCTCTCTCTCTCTCTCTCGTCTACACGCGTTTATTTTCACGTCTTAGTTGCTGATTTATTGAGTTCACTTGCGTAGCACGCCATCTTGCATCCGGCTATAGCAGCCTGTAAGATTTAATTTGACTTCGTGTCATTCGATTCGCTACATTTTCCGACAGCGTTTCTCGGCCTTCATGCAACCTGCCGAAACACACGCCGTCTAGCGGTTGCATCGTGGCATTCTGATGGTTCGTTCCGTCAAATTACTGCACGCGACGCAAGCAACCAATCACCATATTCACGTTACATGCATGCATGTGAAAGCAGCTGATAGGTCACAAAGGAATCAAAGAGATCGATGAACGTTTGTGAAATGCATAATGCAGAATTAATATTGGATAATTTCACATGTGATTGATCATAAAAAAACATTTTACTGATCCCGCGTACTATATGTATGTATTTATACTTTGCCTTTTTAACTCTGTTTATTACTTTATTAATTAACGTTATTGTTTTTTATTTTATTATTTATATTGATATCCCCTAATTATTTATTTATATTTAAACTATCAGCGTGGCTGTGGCCGTGTCTACGTATTTAGCATACTATATTACTTGACTGTGATCGTTGTTTATATTTATATATATATAGATTGACAGCCTTATTACGCTTTTATTGGCAGCTGATATCTGGAAACTGACCAGAAAGGAGACGGCGCGAAGTAAGGCATATATCAACACAGTAGCGCTTAGATTAACTATTACGCGCATGCATGGGTATCATTACTATATACGCCGCCGCCTGTCGGATAGGTGTGCGCGTGTTCGCTTCGCTCGCCTCGCAGTCTCACCAGTAAACAGGTTATAGACTAATCGATTTACTCGACTCCTATAAACAACACACCCCACACACACACACACACACACACACCACACACACACACACTCGACACACACACTACACAACACACACACATCACACACACACGCACGCAACACACACACACCACACACAGACAGTAGACGCGCCGCGCGCACACACCACACACACACACACACACACACACACACAGGCCGCGCACACACACACACACACGGCACAACGCACACGACACGCACGCACGCCGCACGCACGACACACACACACAGCACACACTCACCACACCACACACACACACACACACACACACACACACACACACACACACACACACGACTACACTACACACACACACCCACACACACACACACACACACACACACACACCACACACACACACACCACACACGTCGCGATCTTCGAGTTGCGTTGACCTCGCCGACGGGCAACGACCGGACATTTCGTGCGCGCGGGCGTGCGTTGGCGACAGAGAAAAACACGGTCTTGTCGCTCGTGCTGTAGTCAGTGTCTGGCGACTGAGCCGTCCGATCTATTTCATCATTACTATAGGCAGTTGGGCAGCGTGCATTCGCTTCTGTTCTAGAGCAAGGCCTAATAGCCAGTGATCTATTATCGTCGTAGATTATAATAGTGTGTGCAATTTGTGATTACATTTGATATGGCGCATGCGTCGTCGACCGTTGGGAAAATAAGTGGCAATAAATGGCCAAGGCGCGCACTCGCGCAGGTTGGTTTAGGAATATAATGTTGCGTACTCGCCAGCGATACAGATATTTCCATGATGTCCTAACAGTGGTGATAACATGTAATGTGAGATGTTCATTGACGACGAAAATATCTCGTATTGTTTACTAGGAGGTGTCGCGTGTGCATGGCGGGAGCGGGTGTTTGCGTCGCTGTGCCGAAGGTCCTGGCACTGATTATTTACTGACGCTGCAACCGGAATTGTGTACGCGTCACCTGAGACGGATATCGGCCTCTTCCCTCTCCAGCCTCTCTCTCTCTTCTCTCTCTCTCTCTCTCTCTCTCTTCTCATCTCTCTCGTGTGTGTGTGTGTGCGTGTGCGTGCGTGCGTGCGTGCGTGCGTGCGTGTGTTACACGTTCTTCCTCGCAGGCAGATGACGGCGACGACAACGATGATGACACGCGGCTGCGCCTGATGTCACGTGCCGGAGAAACCCATTAAGCTAATTAGATATAGAGAAGGTTATCGTCATCGTTGTCGTCGTTGTCGTTGTTGTTGTTGTTGTTGTCGTCGTTGTTGTTGTCGTCGTTGGAGTGGACAGGGGGAGACGGAGACGGGACGGTGCACGGAAGTTGCTTGCGACAAGATCTGGGAAGATTTTCGTCTCTAAAATCGGTTACCGTAGTTACCGTCAATGTTGCACGATCTCGCGGATATATGGATAATTTTTTTAATCAGGGGGATGCGAGAGCGTACAAACGTATCTTTGGCAATTTCGACCGGTGCAGATTCTGTGGTAATTCTAGAGCATGATTTAGATTCTCATTGTTTTCCCTCGGTTCCTCTCGATCGAATGATTCGGATGATTATTCCATCATCTGAGATTCCATTACTGGCGAGTAAGAGACTCCGGTTTCGGACGCGATAGCGGATAGTTGACCGACAGCTGATACGCATTAAGAATTATGAGAGTCGCAGCTAACATCTGACCCTAGTAGTTGCAACTTCCCTCACATTCAACACAAACCACTCTCTGTAATCATACATGAGATGGGTGGTGGTGGTTGTGGTGGTGGTGGTGGTGGTGGTGCTACTGCTGCTGCTGCTGCTGCTGCTGCTGGTGGTGGTGGTGGTGGTGGTGGTAGCGGTGTTGGCGATCATAGCAGCGGTGGCTATGGCGGTTATGATGACGCTGCCGGCTGTGAGAGCGTCTGCATCCGGCAGCTGCCGGAAGTGAGAACCAGCGGTGATATTAACAGAGCGACGCCCTCGGCAGCGGCACCGGCAGCGGCAGTGGCAGCGGCAGCGGCAGCGGCAGCGGGAGCACGTTCCGTAGCTGTATATATATATATATAATATATATATGTGTATTATATATATATATATATATATATATATATATATATATCATACATGTAGCTATTTAGCCATAGCCAAATATATTCATTTATAGCCACACATAATTTATACAATAGTTATAGCCGTGTATGGTAACCGTTTAGAGTTATGTGTACGCTATAATATATATATATATATATATATATATATATATATATAATATATATAGCGGAGCATCGCATAGAGTCTGTATGTTATGGCCTATGTAGCCGTATATATATATTATATATATATATATACCCGTCGCACATGATGATTTACACGTACATCTATACAGCCGTCCCCGCGCTCTCACGCCGCTGCGCAGCCGCTGCCGCAGCCGCAGCGTCCGGCCCTGAAGACATGAACACGTTGTAAAAAACACTATTTTTCAATTACTGACTCGTTACTCGCAGCGCGCCTGTCAGCGGCCATCAGCGGACATAAAAGCGCATCAAGATATTATGGCCGTCGGAATCACGGCGGAGGGAGGTGTTGTGTGTGTGTGTGTGTGTGTATGTTTGTGTGCGTGCGTGTGTGTGTTATGCGTGCGTGCGTGTGTGCGTGCGTGCGTGCGTGCGTGTGCGCGCGCGAGTATACTAATCCGCTGTAAAAGTGCACGAAAAAAGACCGAGAAAAGCAGGAAAGCATGTGTCTGTATAATAAATTTATTCGAGATTCCTATAGTCGTTAGCGCGTGAAAACATTATTGCGAAATTTCACGCAGTTAAGAAATTCATATATACTTGTGATATATATATATATATATATATATATATATATGTATATATAGCGAGTTGTCCTTAGGTGACGATGACGCCGATGGTGGCGATTGGCGGGACTGTCGGCGGCGTTGGTTGCCGTAGTGGTCGTACATTGATCCGGGTCCTCTTTCTCTCGCGCTCTCTTCTCTCTCTCTCTCTCACACACACACACACACACACACACACACACACACACGCACACGCACACGCACACGCACACGACACGCCACACGCACACGCACACGCACGCGCGCACACACAGCACACGCACACCGCACACGCCACAGCACACTCGCACCGCACACGCACACGCACACGCACACGCACACGGCACACACACACACACACACCACACACGCACACACGCACGCACACGCGCGCGCACGCACGCACACGCACGCACGAACGCACACGCACACGCACACACACACACACACACACACACACACACACACACACACAGCGGAGAGAGAGAGGAGAGTAGAGAGCATGAGAGAAAGAGAGAGAGACTTAAGGAGCATGAGAGAGACGAGACGAGAGGAGCAGAGAGCTGACAGAGAGAGGAGAAGAGACTAACAACACGCCTCACTTGTCAATCTGCTGAGCGAAGCCCGTAATGAGTGGACACTGGATGCCGCTAATTACAGCCAGCGCGTGGGTCGTGCTTCAATGTATGCACCGGGCCATCTCCCCCCCCTCTTCTCATCCCTCTCTCAAACCACACACACACGAGCTGCCGCCAAACCTGTACACAAGGCAACCACCTGCCGGCGGATGGCTGGTCTCCGCTCCCGGTGTCACATGAGAAATGACCAGCCGCGCTCGTCGCGCGGAAAATTGCGGAAATCATAAGTGATTAGCTTCGCGTCGATGGAGATGGCTGAGGCAGACGGACGCCGCGGCGATTACGTCGGCATGTGTGTGCGACGGTCAGTCTCTGCGACAGGATTACGGCGAGACGCGTGGAAACAGACGAGCCCCTCCCATCTGCGCACGCACGCCATGCGTGCCGACTTTATTACCCGTCATTCCCGTCATCTCGCTCAAAACTGAGAGAGGATATTCTCTCTG
>NW_014577229.1:288199-294025 GCF_000485595.1 Priapulus caudatus
AATATAAAACTAACGCACGCACGCGCGCACCACACACACCACGCGCGCGCAGACCTAGCAATATTAAACTAATGCACGCACGCACGCACGCACGCACACACGCCACGCGCGCGCAGACCTAGCAATATAAAGCTAACGCACGCACGCACGCACGCACACCACGCGCGCGCAGACCTAGCAATATAAAGCTAACGCACGCACGCACGCACGCACACCACGCGCGCGCAGACCTAGCAATATTAAACTAACGCACGCACGCACGCACGCACACACACCACGCGCGCGCAGACCTAGCAATATTAAACTAATGCACGCACGCACGCACGCACACACCACGCGCGCGCAGACCTAGCAATATAAAAACTAACGCACGCACGCACGCACGCACACACACCACGCGCGCGCAGACCTAGCAATATAAAACTAACGCACGCACGCACGCTATGAAGGCAGCAGCGTGGAAGAACCGTACGAGCGAGAGAGCGCGCGTAACACAACGACACGGCGACCGGTTGATAGAAGAACGACGCGAGTCAGTATAGTAGTGCGCTCACAATCGACGGCCGCGGTCGAGCGGCGAGTAGCGTCACGTGAGCACAATCGTCGGCTCGCTGGACACGCGGCGTCGGCAGCGACGACGTACTCGTGCGCGCGCGCCCCGTGGCGGTATACATGCATGCCGACCAGCGCGCGATCAACGCGCCACACCGTCCCCCCAGCGCGCGCGACGCAGACGCCCCGTGAAATAATGCGGAGGAAAGCGAGCCAAATTAGGCGTGTAGGCGAGCACAGCGCGACAGCGGCTGCTGCTGCTGCAGCACTCCGCAGCAACGCGTACTAATGCTCTCCCGCTGTCTACGGGGGAGGGGAGGACCCCTCTGCTGGGTGAGGAAGGACTCCGCCGCTGGGGGGAGGTACCCGGCCTGTACGGCAGCTACAATGCTGCGGTAAGCTATAGCGACAACGACGGTGGCGCCCCCCCCTACAACAGCGGCAAGGGCATTAAGCTCGCTCGACTACGAAATCACGGCCTAATGAAACAGAAACATCGCGAAAAACCGTTACTAATCACGGGAGCATGCACCTGAATCTACGAAAGCGAGAGAGAGAGAGGGAGAGAGAGGGAGAGAGAGAGTCTCCGCTTACGCTTTCAAGCGGAACAGTTAACAACTTACACGTCTTGCCTGTTGTTGGGTGGGTGGCAGTGGGTGGGTGGGAAGAGATGGGTGGTAGAGGGTGTTGGTAGAGGTGGCAGTTAGAGGCGGGACTCACAGCTTGGGTAGATATAGCTATAACCGGGGGCGGGCTTGCGTCACACACGCGCGTCTGCAGCGAAGCAGCGAAGGACGGTGTAGAGGCACGCACGCGCTTTCCCTCCTCGCAGGGGAACCATGAATCGCATTCAATTGTCATTTAAATAAGAGGTTCGAGAAATATTACATCGTGCTCTCTCACGTTAATGGCTACAGTTACCGGGACTCGTGAGGATCCTTCGCACTATTACAATAACAGGCATTTCACGCACGCACGTTACGCTCGTGCTGTGCGTGCGGCGTGTGCTCGTGTGGTTTTAAGTAGATGTGTGTAATATAAGAGAGAAATTGTGTGTGTGTGTGTGTGTGTGGTGTGGTGCTGTGTGTGCGCGCGGCGCGCGTGCGTGGTGCCGTGCGTTGCGTGCGTCGCGTGCTGTGGTGCGTGCGTGCGTGGCATGTCGGTGTGTGGTAGTGTGTGTGTGTGTGTGTGGGTGTGTGTGTGTGTGTGTGTGTGTGTGTGTGTATGGCGTCCGATGTATACTCGTGTGTTTAAGGTAAAATAGGTGCGCGTTGCGTTTAGATAGAGAAAGTGTGTGTGAGGCGTGCGCTTTGCGTGAGCTGGTGTGTTCGTGTGGTTTTAAATGTCTCGCCGCTTGTATCGCGCGTGCTCGTGTGTATGTGGTGTGTGTGCATGTGGTGTCTACTATACATACAGACTACAAAATAATAAAAATATATACAGATTACTTATATATATATATATCATAGATATCACATCTCTAGACTGAATCGCTCTCTAGAATACAGCGCTCTAACCCGCAGTATTGTATCTTCAGCGATATTTAAATTGCCCTTGCTCGCGCGCACTAGTAGAGCGCACGCGTTACGCACACGCGCACGTGCGTGCTGTTATCCAATTAATTATATATCGTATTTATTATATAATTCGATTCGTCACACACGCACACCTCCCCCGCGTTCGTCATGAAGCTCTCTCAACTCGCGACTGTACATGAAACGTCTGTACCGGAAAATTTCCTTTTCAACGAAATCTCGTAGCGTAACCGATCAAAGTGATACACTCGGGCGGAAGCGAATATATCGGGGGAGGAAAGAGGAAGAGAGGAAGGGAGGGGAATTACATGTGTGTCCGTGATCAACGGGAGACGCTAGCTGCTGCTGCATGACGCGCGACGAAGCCGTCGCCACGAAATTCAATAATACAAATAATCAGCTGTGGGGATGAATCGATGGATGGCTGTATCCCAGCCACTGTCACGGTATATATACCGCGTCAGCCATGTACGCAACGAGGGGAAAACCTGTTCGTACTGTATTTATCAACGAATGAACGCACACCGTTTCCGCAAAATAAATAAATGTAATATATGTATAATATATGTATATATATATATATATATTATTTTTTTTATATATATATAATAGGTGGGTACACGTGTGTCTGTGTGTGCATGTGCGTGTGCGTACGCGTGTGCGTATGTGTGCGGGCGAGTGCATCCGTGCGTGCGTGAATGCTTGCGTATCTCTGCATATAATATTTGTGTGAGTTATATGAAGTAAATGCAAATCTACTCGTCGTACATCCCAGTGACCCACCCACCCACACACACTCATTCGTATGCACTCATAATTTTATGCGTAGATATTTATCAGTGCACTATATAGACAATTATTTCTTATCTAATAATGCTCACGGGCAGGCATGAAAATTCATGAACGTTTAATGACATTTTGCGGTGATAGTGTGCATGCCTATTAGAATACGCGTTAAATGCCCAGCAATGCTTTTTTGTGAGCTTTATTGAGCACTAATTAAATCAGACAGGCATTGCATTCAACATGTCTTGTGCGGTTGGGTGTATGCACTTTGAGAAAAAGCATCCTGCCGCTAGCCAAGCTTATACATGCAAGCTTTGAGAAAAAGCGAATTCAACCCGCAAATATCAGCATCGCAATGGTCGGCGTCTCTGGTGGTTACTCTACCTTCTCTCATGCTCGCACACGCCCCCCCCCTTCTCTCATGCTCGCACACGCCCCCTTCCTTTATTAATATCGTAATGCGCCCACACTTTCTCTCTCGCTCGCTCTCGTTCTTTCTTTCTTTCTTTCGTTCTTCGATTTTTGCCGTTTTTTTACATTCTCTCGCTATATTTGTCTTTTTCTTCTCTTTCTCCTTCGCGCTCTTTTTCCTCTTCTTCTCACTCGCTTTCTATCTCTCTTTCTTGTTCTTTCTCTCGCTTTCTTTCTCCGCCCTCTCTCTCTCTCTCTCTTGCAACGCAGCGTACAGGACTCCTTTCCTTGTTTATACTTTACTTTGATGGCCGCCTGCTTCTGCCTTATTCGATCGTTGCCCAGCCGGTGCCTGCCCACGCCCAGCAGCTCATTATCACCGGGCTAAGTCGCCTGCTGCAACGGCCACCCCGCGCCGTATGTCGTACATTCATTACTCCCACACCACAGCCAACGTTTCTATGCTTCCCCGACACGGTCACGATCCCCTGCCCACTTTGCTCATTTATTATATATTATATATATACTACTATAGTATATTGTACCTAGCACTAATATAATGGATATTTCTTCTCCTCTTCCTCTGGCTCTTTCTACTCTCTCTCATCTCTCTGCTCTCACTCTCCTCTCCTCTCTCTCGGGTCTCTGCGCTCTCTCACGGTCTCTCACTCGCGTCTCACTACCATATCACACGGCCACCGATCCTGCCCAATGTTCATGCGATTATATATATACAATAATATATAGTTCTATAGCTATTTCGCTGTCTCACTCGATCTTGACTCCTCTCTCTCTCTCTCTCTCTCTCTCTCTCTCTCTCTCTCTCTCTCTCTCTCATTCCCTCTCTCTCTCTCTCTATCCCTCTCTCTGTCCCCTTACTTTCTTCATATTTTACGGTTCATTTATTTCTTTCGTGCCCTCCTCCTTCTCCTTCCCCTTCATGCTCTTGCTCCTCATCCTCTTCCCCTCCTTCGTTCTACCCGCATGCACGCGTGTGTCTAGCACAGCGGCAGCGATATTGACTGGATGCAGTTATATCTACTCGCCACGCGGCCGCCTGGCACCGCACGCACAGACATCGTGTATCGCCCCGCCTATACCTCCCTAGCAGCCCTCCCCCAAAGCCTCCTCCGGTGGGCTTCTCCCCCTCTCCCTCCCCCTAACGACGAAGGAGGGGCGGCGGCCGCATGCACGCAGACGCCGTAGCCTTCGCAACGGATTAGCTCCGCTCGGCGGACCGCCATTCATCTTTCAAATTTCGACACGGCGTCTCTAAACCGCGGCGGTCATGTTTAAGTTGCATTATGAATGAGCATCGCTGGGTCTTGCTGCCTCCGCCGAGGAAGCTGCGCAGCAGACCACGTCAGAAAAAAGGGGGAGGGCGGTAGGAAGGGAGAGAGGGAGGTGCGGAGAGGAAAAGCTCTCCCAGGCGGCTCGTTGCGTTAACGTTTAATATGCATATTTTACTCAGCGTCGCATTCATATTTCATCGTGTTTGTTCAATAGTTATCATCACTACGCAGAGAAACTTACTGCGCGCGTGTTTCCCGCCCGCGTATGCGCGTAAAGCGTCTGGGAGCTTACGCGGAATTTTAAATCAAGATGGCTTCTTCACTAGCCAATCGGATTACGATGCGCGTACAATATAAGCCCACGTGACCTTTCCAGCGTTGACCATCAGGGTCACGTGACTTGGGATAACGAATGAGAATTTTTGAAGACATGCTTAACGACTCAATCAGAACACCGTGTCAATGTTCGTGCGTGGTTACCATTCACTGTGAGACACTAATACTATGACTGCCTAACATTAAGCGCAGAGGTTTCTAACGCTTTTCAGACTAAACATTCCCCACTTTTAGCTGTAACATTTTGCACCTCTTTCCAAAAATATATATAATATACATATTGTATTAAATGACGAAAGAGTTAAACTATAACCATATATAATTGAGCATTTTTATTTGAAGTTTCGTAAACGTATTGCGCAAGTAACACTGCATTAACCCCCTTCCCCGAAATAAATATTCAAGTTCTCCACCCACTCAGGCAGAATCCCTCCCCCACGCCCCACTGCCAGGAATTCTAATTGGGTCTACGCCATCATCGTTACGTGTAGGGTTTGTAAGAATTTGCAGCCGCAGCTAAATCACATTAATTATATCTAACTATCATAACGAAGCGGTCCGCCCGCCTACTCATAAGCATTTCATATTTATGTCGTGCCTCTCCCTCTCTCCTCCCCCTCTTGCTCTCCTTCTCTCGCCCTCTTTCTCTCTCTCTCTCTCGGTCACTCCTATTCTCCTCTCTCTCTCCCCCTCTCTCTCTCTTCCTGTTTCTATATATATCTCTATCTCCCTGTCTCTCTTTCTCTCTCTCTCTCTCGGTCACTCCTATTCTCCTCTCTCTCTCCCCCTCTCTCTCTATTTATCTATCTATCTCTCTCTCTCTCTCGCTCTCTCTCGCTCTCTCTCTCTCTCTCTCTCTCTCGCTCTCTCTCGCTCTCTCTCTCTCTCTCACGCCGCCCCCTCTCTCTCTCTCG
>NW_014577229.1:294035-295675 GCF_000485595.1 Priapulus caudatus
ACACACACACACACACACACACACACACACACACACACACACACACACACACACACACACGTGTTGGATATATATTATAATCGTATATCGTACTGCATTAATCGGCAGCGACACGCATGGCCATGCATCGTTAGCTCGTGGTCGTTAAGCACACGCAATGTACTTACTCTCTCGTTATAATCATTCGAGAGAGAGAGAGGCAGAGTGAGCGAGAGAGAGAGATAGATAGATAAATAGAGAGAGAGGGGGAGAGAGAGAGGAGAATAGGAGTGACCGAGAGAGAGAGAGAGAAAGAGAGAGAGAGAGAGATAGAGAGACAGGGAGATAGAGATATATATAGAAACAGGAAGAGAGAGAGAGGGGGAGAGAGAGAGGGGAAAATAGGCGTGAGCAAGCGAGAGAGAAAGAGAGGTAATAGATTACATCTGTAATCTTAATTAAAGCCTATCGCTTGCATATCAGTTAGATATACATCAGTTTCGGTTGCTAGCACCTTCACTATTATTACTTCTTCTTCTTTTTCTTCATTTTTTTTTCTTCATTTTTTTTTCTTCTTCTTTTTCTTCTTCTTCTTTTTTCTTCTTCTTGTTCTTATACTATTTCAACTACTTGCACCCGACACCATGATTAAAGAGCTCGCGCACGCACGGAGTGGTATTTCGGATGCAGCTAACTCGCTCATACATCACAGCGTAACGACGTTACTCGTGTGATAAGCTGAGAGCAGCGTGGCGGTCACTGCTGCTGCTCCCACCACACATGCAGCTGGATACTGAATACTGTATACGCCATATTTTTTCGCGTACAGATATTTTCGCGAATTCAGACTTGACGGACAATTTCGCGAGTCGTTAATTTCGCGGTCGGTGAATTATGAATTATTCTGTGTTATTCGGTATGAATTATTCGGTACGAATTATTCGCGTATTGCTTTTTCGCGGTCGGAAACGCGTTCGCAAAATTCGCGAAAATTAAACCACCGTGAAATATATAGCGTATACAGTATACGGGGAAAGCAGCAGCGGCGGCGGCAGCGGCAGCGTTTTTCGCAGCGGCAGCAGCAGCCCGTCTAATTACACGCCAGGAATATTATCGACGGCAGAAATGCTAATAGCATCGATTCTTTAGGAAATATTAATGCTATTATGCGCTTTATATGGGTTGCGTTGTCGGCGCGAACGGCCAAGATCTAATGACCATAAATTTTCCCGCTGGAAAACTCGAGGTGAGCGGTTTGGCGTGATACGCTTAATCAGCCGATAGAGAGTCTAATGATGTCTTCTTACTATACTAGGCGGGAACATTATCAAAGACACGTAGGATGAGAGCGCGCGCTGGTTTCTCCTAGCTTCTCTGGTCGGTCCCCCAAGACGCGTCTGTCACATGTAGCTTGCTTGATAGCTTGCCTGCCAGACCAGAACTTTTGTGCGAATATTATGGCGGATGTTTGTTTTTTGTTTATCTTGCAGAAGGCGGAGAAAGGATCAATGTAGAGGGCGTAAGGGTGGCTACCTGTGGCGACATATCTATCTATATATATATATATATATATATATATATATATATTATTTTTTATATATATATATAATAGGTGGGTACATGTGTGTCTGTGTGTGCATGTGCGTGTGCGTACGCGTGTG
>NW_014577229.1:297668-300611 GCF_000485595.1 Priapulus caudatus
AAAGGGAGAGAGAGAGAGATCGCGGGGTGAGGTGGAGAGGGAGAGAAGGCGCGGGAGAGAGGGGGAGAGGGGGGAGGGGGAGAAGATAATGAGCGAACAGAGACAACGAGTAGCTTTGTCGTTGCTTTAATGAACTTCGCCAGCTATACCGCTGGGTGCTGCATGCCTGCCTGCCTGCATGCCTACATGCCTGCCTGCCTGCATGCATGCATGCATGCATGCCTGTTTGCCTGCCTACCTGCCTGCCTCCCTCCCTCCCTGCCTGCCTGCCTGCCTGCCTGCCTCCCTCCCTCCCTCCCTCTCTCCCTCCCTGCCTGCCTGCATGCATGCCTGCCTGCCTGCCTGCCTGCCTGCCTGCCTGCCTGTCTGCCTGCCTGCCTGCCTGCCTCCATGCATGCCTGCCTGCCTGCATGCATGCATGCCTGTCTGCCTGCCTGCCTGTCTGCCTGCCTCCCTCCCTCCCTGCCTGCCTGCCTGCCTGCCTCCCTCCCTTTCTCCCTCCCTGCCTGCCTGCCTGCCTGCCTGCCTGCCTGCCTGCTTCCTTGCATGCCTGTATGCCTGCCTCCCTGCCTGCCTGCCTTCCTGCCTCCCTGCATGCCTGCCTGTCTGCGTGCTTGCCTGTCTGCCTGCATGCCTGCCTGCCTGCCTGCCTGCCTGCCTGTCTGCCTGCATGCCTGCCTGCCTGCATGCATGCCTGCATGCCTGCCTGCATGCCTGCCTGCCTGCCTGCATGTCTGCCTGCCAGGGACCGCTCGTTCGTCTGCCTGCCAGGGACCGCTCGTTCGTCTGCCTGCCAGGGACCGCTCGTTCGTCTGCCACTTATCCGCACCGCTCCGATTTATTTATCGTCGTGTATAGAGCGACGAGAGCGGCAGCTGTCGTGTGAGGGTGAGCTGAGAAATGGCCAGGTGAAGGTGGAGGGGTGGTGGCAGCTGACAGCCGGGGTAACGGAGAGAGAAAGAGGGAGAGCGGGATATAAATAGAGAGGGAGAACGAGAGAATGGGAATTAAGGGAGAGGAGAGGGGAAGAGAGATTGAGAGAGGGAGAGTGATTGAGAGAGAGATATAAATAGAAAGAAGGGAGAGAGCGAGAAAGAGAAAGAGACACAGAGAGGGAGAGAGAGAGAGAGAGAGAGAGAGAGAGAGAGAGAGATGTATGTTGCGGGTGCTCTCTTGGTGCTATGTAGCTAGCGCGAAATCACTGCCGCGGGTGAAATAAGAATGATAGAAGTTGCTGCTGACACTCACGCACGCAGACGGAAGTAGAGCAGGCACCACGCACAAAGACTAGGAGACGACACACACAGACGAGAACAAAACAAACACATACACCACACACCACACAGCACACACAAGACACACACACACACACACACCACACACACACACGCCATAGTAGTATATAGTAATATATATATATTATTTATATATATATATATATATATAGTAAATATTATACATGACACGTCGATGTCGTATCGGTTTTAATGAGCGCGAGAATGAGAGGAGAGAGAGCGAGGAAACCTGTGCGTGCATTCATAGAAACACATGTATTGAACGTCGTCGTGCATGTGTGCGTTTCCTGCTTCAAATTGACATTACTCTTGCGCTTATAGATTAATTTCATCGTTCGATAATGAAAAGAGATTGGACGAAAACGAGACGTGAAGCGCTTTGCGTCGCATATAATGCCTCAATAATGTAATTCGGTTAGCATCACGATCCCCCCTCCGAGACCCTCACACACACCACGGAGAAAATTATTACGAAATCGCACATGGAAGAAAACTGGAAATTATTTTCACCTTGAAACGTGAGATCGGAAACGTGCCGCGTGTGTAGTTAGCAAGGTGTTGGGGGAGAGTCATGGGAAAATGTTATCGCCGGGGAAAAAATAGCTGAAGTTAGTGGCATAGACGTCAGGCTACATAATTATTATCACTGTTAAAATGCTTCGCCAATGTAGGGGGGGAGAGGCGGAGAGAGGAGGCCTGAGTTCTGCGGCGGACCGTTCTGCGTTTGCGAGACAACAACAACGTATAATCTACATCATTAAAACATGCCTTCTTATCGAGCAAGCGAATGCTTACAACTGCGGAGGGTTAGACTCGTCCCATTCTCAGTACCAACAACGCCCCAGCCGCGAACACGGTTACGAGAGTAGAGAGAGAGAGAGAGAGAGCTGAGAGTAGAGACGAGGAGAAGAGAGACGAGAGAGACGGGGAGCAGAAAGATTCGGCGCGAAAGAAGGCGGGAGTGGGCTTAAAGATGAGCAAGGAGCGCGGAGCGAGAGGCCGAGAGAGGGGAGAATAGAGGAAGAAAGGTGGCATCGTGTACCATGTTATAGTAAATTATCATTATTTGTTGAATAACTAAGACTATGGTCAGAGACGTTGCCACCACAGAGAGACACCAATGCCATGATAAGCTGAACCTAGGCTGCACACAACACACGCACGCCACACACACAAAACACACACACACACACTTAGGTTCTTGTTGGCTGGTATATTTTCCCAGGGCTACGAGACACACGCTTGCGTGTGGGGTTAGCACCGGCATATTAATCACGGGCGCGGGCAGGGGCAGGCGTGTTCTCGGAGTTTGTTCAGATACCCCGGCCGTAGCGCCCCAGCTTACGTGGAGGTAAATACGCAATCTCGTTCTGCGCCACCGCGAGTTATCCGTGTCCAAACCCAGACAAGATCATGATCCTCTCCGAGGGTGGAGAGGAAGGAGGACGCGGGGAGAGGAAAAGGAGTTAGAGGCAGAGGAGGAAGTGCATAATGAGCTTAGAGAGGAGGGGGGAGGCCCACGAGCTTTAGATAGAGAGGGGAGGAGAATAGGTGCAAGGCAGAGAAGCGGAGGAAGAGTTAGAGAGTGAGGGAGCGAAAAGAGTTAAGAGAGAGGATGGAGCAAAATAGTTTGAGAGAGGGGCGAGAA
>NW_014577229.1:300636-308227 GCF_000485595.1 Priapulus caudatus
ACACACGACACCACGACACCTACACGACACACACACACACACCACGCACACACACCACACACACACACACACACACACACACGCACACACACGACACGACACACACACACACACACACACACACACACACACACACACACACACGCGCGCGCGCGCGCGCGCTGTCGCGAGACACGCAAAGAACAAAGACCGTTATTCACATTCAGGTCGTAAACTCATTTATTCCAAATTAACCAGATTCGCGCGCGTGTGCGTAACCATACGAGACAGAAAGAAGTAGAGAGGGAGCGACAATTGGGGAGAAAGGAGCACGATAGAGGAGCAGGAGAGAGATGGGGAAAAAGAGAGGAAGAGATAGAGGGAGAGAGAGAGCGAGAGAACGAGAGAGAGAAAAAGATATATATATATTTAACGGGAAGAGGGAGAGCACGAAAGAGAAGCAAGATAATGGAGCGAGAGAGATAAGAAGGGCGAGTGTGAGAGCGAAACGCCATGGCGAGGAGCTAATGAACGTTGAATGAAAAAAATAAACAATAAATAAACGAAAATTGTACATGAATGTGGGCGTGCGAAAACAGTGATAGAAATAAAAAAGAGACATATTAAAAGAGAAGAAAGAAAACGGGAGAAAATCGTACTTGGACAGCTTCGAGATAAAACATTTAAAAAACCCGCATAACACACGAATACACAACATTTTGACACTATGACACCATCAGAGGGTATCGGTAAGAAACACTAGCCGCTCATGAAGCAGGTCAAGAGCAAGAGGTGAGTAACACGGGAAACATCGAGAACTATACGAAAATGCGCATCCAGTGTATATATGTTAAGTTAAAGTTAAATCCTTCCCGCGCCTATGTGGAACATATAGGCGCATAGGGCGGTGCCTATAGGGCAGTGCATATATAGCATTAAGGGAAATCGAGTGAGAAAGAAATGTCGGCGAGCGGTGATTAATGTGGGATAACGTGTTAGCTCTTACATGCTCGGCACGGCAAAGTGAGCAAGGCTGAGCATTCGACACGAGCGGAGGAGGGGCGGGCGTGAGGAAGAGGAGGGACTGCCCGGTGCCGCATAGAACCATAATGTAACAACGCTCTCTCGAAAGACGCCCTCTCCCCCTCCTCCTCATCCTCCTCTCCCTCCCACCTCTCTCTTTTCCTCTCCCTCCCTCTCTCTCTCTCTCTCTTTCTCTCTCCTTCTCTCTTCTCCCTCCTCTCTCTCTTTCTCTCTCCCCCTCCCTCCCTCTTCTCTCTCTCTCCTATTTTTCTTTCTCTCTGCTCCCTGCCTCCCTCTCTAACCTCTCTCTCTTTCCCTCTCCTCTCTCTCTCTCTCTCTCTGCTCTCTCTCTCGACTCTCTCTTCTCGCGTGCTTTCCCTCTCCTCTCTCTCTCTCTCTCTCTCTCTCGTCTCTCCTCTCTCTCGCTGTCTCTGTCCGCTTCCTCCCTCCGCTTTCTTCTCCTCGTTAATAACGACGCCGGCTTGATAACGGTTATCGGCATCACGCACACGTGCCGGTCGGGGCACTAATTGGGTGTTCGCTTGGCCGACACAAGGGCCACGGTTCACGGCCGGTTCTGGAATAGAAACATAATTCGTCCAATCAGGAGACCGCCCGGGCTCTCCAGGGAGAAACACTACGAATTGCTCGAGAAGGAAATAAACACGGCTCAGGCGCGTGAGAAGGCGTGTGCGGTGATAGTGAGAGAGAAGAAGGGGGAGGGGGAGAGAAAGAGAGGGGAGAGAGAGAGAGCGAGAGAGCGCGAGAGAGAGAGAGAGAGAGGGAGAGAGAGAGGAAGGGAGAAAAAGAAAGAGAGAGAGAGAGAGAGAGAGCGAGAGAGAGAAGTGAGAGGGAGCGAGAGACAGAAAGAGAGAGAGAGAGACAGAGAGAGAGAGAGGCGAGAAAGAGAAAAGAGAGGGAGAGAGGAGAGAGAGAGCGCGCGCGCGAGAGAGAGCGTGAGAGAGAGAGAGAGAGCCGATGGTAAGCCGCCAATGTGCGAGGCCCGCGCCATGTTGTTTAAGCACTTAGATTATAAACGATGGCTGAATACGAAACAGCCTTCCAGGGATTAAGCTTTCCTGCGACGGCTGCTGCTGCTGCTGTGCGCTGCGTGTGGGTGTGCGTAGCTGGCGCGTGCGTTCGTGTGGTTGTGTGTGTGTGTGTGGTGTGTGTGTGTGTGTGGTGTGACGTGTGGCGTGCGTGTGCGCGCGCCGGTGTGTGCGTGTCGTGTGTGTGTGTGTGTGTGTGTGTGTGTGTGTGTGTGTGCGTCGCGCTGTGTGTGTGGTGTGTGCGTGTGGCGTCGCGTGTGCGCTGCCGCGTGTGTGTGCGTGCGTGGTGTGTGTGTGTGTGTGTGTGTGGTGTGTGTGTGTGTCGCGCGCGCGTGGCAATGTTTTGTTGTTCGTGTAGTGTGGCGGCTTACCGTTAACTACAGGGTCAACACCACGTAGCTTCTTTCTCACGGCGTGCATGGTTTCTGACGTAAAAGATCTCGCTTAGGCGCGTGGGTAATTATGAATGTCAACGCGCATGATAAAGAGAATTGCGTCAGAAGTCGCGAAGAGCGTAGCTTTGCTGTTGCGCGTCCGTCTGCAATTTCCGCGGAGGCGCTAAAGTCACAAAGGGAAGGCTGGAGAGAGGATCGTGGTGATATAGGAGGGTGGGAGAGAGGAAGAGAGAGGACGTAGTGAAGAGGATGTGTGTGGTGGGGGGATGAGGGATGGTATTGTGGTGTGTGCGTGAGATGCGAGTAGGTGGGAGAAGATCGGTGGCGATAGTTAGGGAGTAGGTAAATGTGGAGTCTTAGTGTAGAGGAAGGTGTGGGCGTGGAGCTATGTGAGGTGAGATGGATGCGGTTGAGGGAGGACGTGGTAGCGGAGGGTGGCGATAGAAGACCGGATAATGAGGGAGGATGATAGAATAGGGAGGCGGAGGGGAGAGAGGGGTATGATGCGTAGTGAGCGGCAATGACAAGATATGTAAGAGGTAGAAGAGAATGGCAGAGCAGAGAAGAGAAGAGTGAAAGGAGAGAGAAAGAAAGACAGAAAACAAGAGAGAGAGAAGAGAAAGAGAGAGAGAGAGAGGACAGAGACAAGACAGAGAGAGAGCGCGAAAAGAGAGAGAGAGAGAGAGAAAAGAGAGAGAGAGTCGAGAATAGAGATAGAGAGCGAGAGAAGGAGAGAGAGAGAGGAGAGAGAAGATGAAGAGAGAGGGAGAGAGTACCTGATATGTGTTGTGTAAGTGTCAGTGCTAGTGCATGGTGTGAGTATAGAGGAGAGACACGATAGTGTGATCGCATAGATGAGAGAGAGTCAGTGTAAAGAGCAGTACGCATGTGATGTCAAGCTGTCATTTGCTTGTTAGCTAAAGTCTGTGTCCAGGCGCTCTCTCCTTCTCTCGCGCAGCAAATACCTCGTCACTGCATCATTTCGGGTCGTTCCTTATATCTTAATACACCACTCTCTCTCTCCTGCTGCGTCCGCCCGGTCACAAGTGACAAACTGATCAGATCCTTGCGCAAAGAAAAATGAAGAGATCTCAATGGAGATCACCATCGCGCACGGTGTATCATCTCGATCTACGAGCCGCGAGTAAGAGAAGCAGAGAGAGAGAGAAAGAGAGAGAGAGAAGCCGAGACGAATTAGCCGAGAGAGAGAAAGACAGAAAAGAAGAGAGAGTATTCGCATCGCAAAAAGTGGCAGAGAGAAGAGCGATCGAGAGCGAGATTGACAGAAACGAGAGAAAGAGAGAGAGAGAAGAAAAAGGGGGAGAGAAGAGCAGAGATCAGTGGGTGGCGAGCATTTGAGAGGGAGAGAGGGCATCTCGCTCAGGGTTCGTATCTCCATCTCATACACCTCTCTCTCTCCTCATCCAATTCACCGGAGAAGAGGCGGGAGGAAGGGGGAGTCCTCAAAAAAGGGGGAGAGAAAGATAATGAGCGAACAGAACAACGAGTAGCTTTGTCGTTGCTGTTAATGAACTACGCCCGCTAATACCCGCTGGGGTGCTGCAGCCATGCCTGCTTGCCTGCCCTGCAGCTGCATGCCGACTATTGCAGTGCTGCATGCCGCTGCCATGCCTGTTTGCCTGCCTGAGCTTGCCTGCTGCATCCCTCACCTCACCTCCCTGGCCTGCCTGCCATGCCTACCTCCCTCCCTCTCTCCCTCGCCTGCCTGCCTGCATGCATGCTTTGCCTGCGACCTGCCTGCCCTGCATGCTCGCCTGCCTGCCTGCTCTAGCCGACATGCCTGCCTGCCTGCATGCATGAATGCCTGTCTGCCTGCCTGCTGTTTGCCTGCTTCCCTCCCTCGCCTGCCTGCCTGCTGCCCTGCCTGCTCTGCCTGCATGCATGCCTGCCTTGCCTGTCTGCCTGCTCTGCCATGCAGGCTGCGCTGGCATGCATGTGCCTGCCTGCCTGCCTGCCTGCATGCAGCTGCGTGCCTTGCCTATGAATGCATGGCCATGCCTGCTGCCACTGCCTGCATGCCTAGCATGCCTGCACATGCCATGCCTGGCCTGCCTGCTCGCTCTTGCATGCCTGTCTGTCCAGGGACCAGAACTCGTTCAGTACTGCCACTATCCGCACCGCTTCCGATTTATTATCGTCGTGTATAGAGCGACAGATGAGCGGCAGCTGTCGTGTGAGGGTGAGCTGAGAAATGCCAGGTGAAGGTGGCAGGGTGGTGGCAGCTGACAGCCGGGTAACGGAGAGAGGAAAGAGGGAGAAGCGGATATAAAATAGAGAGGGAGAAACGAGAAATGAGGAAATTAAGGGGAGAGGCAGAGAGGGAAAGAGAGATCTGAGAGAGGGAGCACGTGATTGAGAAGCAATATAATAAATAAGAAAGAAGGGAGAGAGCCGAGAAAGAGAAAGGAGACAATCCCTCCCACGCCCTCTTGGAGGGCCGGGCCCGCACCACCACCAGAACATCGCAGACGCAGACGACGCAGAAGCAGAGAAGAGAGAGCACAGCAGCACCGAGCACGACGACGACCGATGTACACCTGCCTTGCGGGTGCCTCTCTCCCCTCTGCGCTCCCTCCATCGTACCGCTCAGCGCGCAAATCAACTGTCCCAACGCGGGTTCGCCAACACTACATTGCTGCTCACACTCACACCCCCGCACACCGCTACCACCACACCACACCCTCTCACCCTCGCACCGCCACGCTACACGCATACAAACACCACCTCCTCACACCCACTACCTTGGCCAACATCCCTTCACACAAACCAGGACCTCTACACAGGGCCGAATACCCTACACCAAGCACTCTTACCCCACCACACCACAGCACATAGCACCACACAACACACAACATACACGCGCCGGGAGTCGGAGGCGGAGGGCAATTCTCGATTTGCCGTTAATGATTACCTCTAATTCAGGAGCCCCACCTCGGTGGTGTTGTCTCAAGGTCTCTCTACTCACACACACACACGAATTGTTTCCACCCTCACACAATTCTAGACACACAACACACACGCATGGACTATATATGTTCATAATATACATCTATCTAACTAACACGATTGCTAAGGCTTGTAATAATATTGCCATAATTATCAATAGTATAATACAGTATAAAATTACGAATATTATAATAATATAACTCATGAACAACGATCTATTTTTTAATGAGCGCGAGAATGAGAAGGAGAAGCTACCAGCAGGAGAACCTGCGTGGCAAATTTCAATCACACCACATTATTCACGTTAATTTAATTATAGTTCGTCGCATTCTCTTCTTTATCGTCGTTTTACTTTGTGCTCGAGAGTTACATTTAACTTAGGGCGCGGAGGTAGTAAGGGTAGAATTCATACGTTCCAGTTAGTAAGGTTTATTGTATAGAGATTGATCTAAGGGATCTGGAGACCGGAAGATGACTTTCGCGAGACGTCCTGAGATAGACATCTACTTCACAATAATGTACAATAATCGTGCATTATCTCGATCTACTTAATCATCCCGATCCGCCCTCCACCCTCACACACACCGCCAAAACAGATATATATTAGTAACGGAGATCCAGCCAGGTGGAACGACTAGAGGTATTGACTTCAATCACACTCTCGAACGTCGCTGAGATCGAAACGTGCCGCGTGTGTAGTTAGCAAGGTGTTGGGGGAGAGTCATGGGAAAATGTTATTCGCGAAATAGCTGAGTAGTTGGATAGACGTCAGCTACATAAGTTCTGAGTTATCAACTTCATTAAATGCGCTTCCACAAGCAAATGAGAGGTGGCGACCGTTCTGGTTTGCGAGACAGAACACCGACCAAGCTATCAATTACCATCAATAAACATCTGCTTATCCGCCAAGCCACGGAATGCTCACACATCGGAGGGCTAGACTGTCCATTAGCACCCAACACAGCCAGCGCGACACCCACGCTTACCCCGAGAGCCACCAGCACGAGAGAGAGAGAGACGCACGCCTTCTGCACCACCAGGCCACCCCCACGGCGCAGAGCTCCCCGAGCAAAGAGAAGAGAGAAGAGAGAACGAGCAAGAGAAAGACTGGGCAAAGAAGCGCCAGCTCGAGAGACATTAACAGCAAGACGAGACGACACACCGCAGGCCCCGGAAAAGCGAGAGGCAGAGAGAGGGAGAAATAGAGGAAGGATAAGGTGCAGGATGGCGGCGGTAGGGATGAACAAACTGGTGATTATATATGTACCACACACTACCTGTCTGTGAATAATTAGAACTAATGGAGCTACACGTGTGCGGAGCACAACAACTCCACGATAAGGAAGGTTCATTTTAGCTAACACACAACAGAGGCAGCACCGGCTCATCAGCTGACCGTGCATCGAGAGCGAGCACACGAGATCACCACGGACCCGTCGAACCAGGCGCCACCACAAGACAGCGGCGAGGGCACACCCCACGCACACACACAGCCAGACCGAACACAAACTAACACACAGACGAGACCGAGAGATCCGATCGACTGCCAGACGTTCTTTATGGTTGCTGTAATACCGGGTGTGCGACCAGGCTACCCGAAGACACACGCGCTAGGTGTGGGAGGTATTCACACCCTATCGCGAGCAGCATGTTAAGTGACAGCGGCGGGGCGAGGCAGAGGCGTATGCATTCTGCGAGTTTATTGCTCTCCATTACGCCCGAGACGCAGCACCTCCGTAGGAATAAACCCATCTCCTAGCGCAACACCGCCTCTGGATCAACAAACCCGCCCACACAAGAGCGGGCCCACGGCCACGGCGGGCAACAGGCAGCCGAGACCCCCCCACAGCGCGATAGTCCCCGTCCAACCGACAGACGAACGCGAGCCACTCACTGATCTAAGGGTCGAGAGGAAAAACAAGAGCAACCAGACACACGCACAGACGACGAGAGAGAGAACACAGACAGACACACACACACTCACGAGAGAGGAGAGAAAATAGAGTCTAGAGAGCCAGCGGAGAGCGAAAGAGTGTGAGAGCAGAGGCGCAGGAAATACGTGAATCGGAACCGCGACACGCGAAAGGAAGTAGCAGAGCAGCCGGGCCGGTAAAGCACAGAGTTCACGAGCACAGACGGAGGATGGACCAAAATCAGTTGACGAAGAGTGTGAGGAAA
>NW_014577229.1:308252-313252 GCF_000485595.1 Priapulus caudatus
GCTCTGGAGAACCGGAAATTAATAAAAGGTAAATAAACACGCTCATGGCGCCGTGAGAATGCTGTGCGGTGATAGTGAGAGAGAGAGGAGGGAGGGGAGAGAAAGAGAGAGGGAGAGAGAGAGAGCGAGAGAGCGCGAGAGAAAGAGAGAGAGAGACGAGGGAGAGAGGAGAGAGGAAGGGAGAAAAAGAAAGAGAGAGAGAGAGAGAGAGAGCGAGAGAGAGAAGTGAGAGGGAGCGAGACAGAGACAGAAAGAGAGAGAGAGAGACAGAGAGAGAAGAGAGCGAGAAAGAGAGGAAAGAGAGGGAGAGAGGAGAGAGAGAGCGCTCGCGCGCAGAGACAGCGTGAGAGAGAGAGAGAGAAGCCGATTGTACCCGCCAATGTGCGAGCGCCGCGCCTGTTGTTTAAGCACTTAATTATAAAATGCTGATCAAACAGCCTCCAGGGATTAGCTGTTTCCTGCGACGGCTGCTGCTGCTGCTGTGCGCTGCGTGTGGGTGTGCGTGCGTCGCGCGTCGTGTGTGTGGTTGTTGGTGTGTGTTGGTGTGTTGTGCTGTGTGTTGTGCGGTGTGCGTTGCGGTGGCGCGCGCCGGTTGTGCGTGCGTGCGTGTGTGTGTGTGTGTGTGTGTGTGTGTTGTGTGTGTGCGTGCGTGTGTGTGTGGTGTGCGTGTGCCGTGCGTCTGTGCGCGCGCGTGTGTGTGCGTGCGTGTGTTGTGGTGTGTGTGTTGTGTGTTGCGTGTGTGTGTGTGTATGTGCGCAACGCGGCGCGCTGTGTGTGTGTGTGCGTGTGTGGTGTGTGTCGTGCTCGTGTGTGTGTGTGTGTGTGTGTGTGTGTGCGTGTTTGTGTGGGTGTTTGTGTGGTGTGTGTTGTGTGTGTGTGTGTGTGTGTGTGTGTGTGTGTGTGTGGTCTGTGTGCTTCGTTCGTGTGTGTGTCGTGCGCGTGGTAAGGCGCTTTCGTGAGAATATCGACCGGAATTGGTCTTTATTTATCTGAAAACCGCGTCGCCGGGAAAGAAATGGACAGATACGCAAGAGATGAGAGATCTGATGGCGGGCAGGGGACAGAAGAGGGACAGAGAGAGAGAGAGAGAGAGTAGGAGAGGAGGGAGAGAGAAGGAGCGAGAGCAAGGAGCGTGAGAGAAGACGAAAGAGAGCAGAGAGACGAGAAAAAGGGACGACGGAAGAGGAGACGAGATGACGCCTGAGAGTACGAGAAAGATTTCGAGAAAGAGAGAGAGAGAGAAAAGGGGGAGAGAGAAGAGAGATCGTTGCGGGCGAGCTGGAGAGGGAGGAGGGGCGCGGGAGGAGGGAGAGGGGGAGAGGGGGAGAAGATAATGACGCGAACAGAGGGACAACGAGTAGTCTTTGTCGTTGCTTTAATGAAACTTTCGCCAGCTAATACGCTGCGGTGCTGGCATGCCTGCCTTGCCTGCCTGCCTGCATTGCCTGCCTGCCTGCATGCCATGCATGCCACTGCATGCCTGTTGCCTGGCCTGCTTCCTGCCTGCATCCCTCACCTCCCTCCCTGCCTGCCTGCCTTGCCCTACCTCCTCTCCTCTCTTCCCTCCCTGCCTGCCTGCATGCATTGCTTTGCCTGCCTGCCTGCCTGCATGCTGCTGCCTGCCTTGTCTACCTGCATTGGCCTGCCTGCCTGCATGCATGCATGGCCTGATCTGCCTGCCTGCCTGTTTGCCTGCTCCCTCCCTCCCTGCCTGCCTGCCTGCCTTGGCCTGCTGCCTGCATGCATGCCTGCCTTGCCTTCTGCTCCTGCGCATGCTCGCCTGCATGCATGCCGCCTGCCTGCATGCATGCCTGCCTTGCCTTGCCTGCCTGCATGCCTGCCTGCCTGCCATGCATTGGCCTGCCATCTGCCTGCGCCTGCTGCCAGCCTGCTGCATGCCTGCCTGCATGCCTCGTGCATGCTGTCTGCCAGGACCGTTCGTTTCGTCTGCGACTTATCGCACCGCTCCGATTATATTCTATCGTCGTGTATAGAGCGACGAGAGCGCCAGCTAGTCGTTGTCGAGGTGAGTGAGAAATGCCAGGGTGAAGGTGGAGGGTGGTGGCAGCTGACAGCCGGGTAACGGAGAGAGAAGAAGCAGGGAAGAGCGGATTATAAATAGAGAGGGAGAAACGACAGAGAATGGGAATTAAGGCGAGAGGAGAGGGAAGAGAGATGAGAGAGGGAGATGGATGGAGAGAGATATATAAATAGAAAAAGAGGAGAGACGAGAAGAGAAAGAGACACACCACACATGAGGAGAGAAGAGCAGAGAAGAAGACGAGAGAGAGGAGAGAGATGAGAGAAGATGTTATCGTTGCGGGTGCCTCTCTTGGTTGCTATGTAGCGTAGCGCGCGAAATCACTGCCGTGCGGTGAAATAAATTTGCTGCTACACTCACGCACGCACGCACGCACACGCACAACACACACACACACACACACACATCAACCTACACACACAACACACACACACACACACACACACACACACACACACCACACACACACACGGCATATATATATATATATATATATATATATATACTATATATATATATATATATATAATACATGACACCCGATTCTTATCTTTTAATGAGCGCGAGAATGAGAAGGAGAAGCAGCGAGAGAACCTGCGTGCATTTCATAAACACATTATTACGTCGTCGTCGCATTCTCCATGCGTTTCCTGCTCAAATTACATTTACTGCGCGATAGAAAATTCATCGTTCCATAATGAAGAGATGACGAAACGAGACGGAAGCTTTGCGTCAATAAATCCTCAATAATGTAATTCGGTGCATCCACCGATCCCCCCTCCACCCTCACACACACCCCACGGAAATTATTACGAACGCACATGGAGAAACTGTTATTTTCTGACTCTTGAAATCGTGAGATTCGAAACGTGCGCGTGTGTATAGTTAGCCAGGTTGGGGAGCAGTCATGGGTTAAATTGTATATTCGCGAAGAGCTGGAGTTAGTTGATAGGACGTCAAGCTACATTAAGTTTATTATCACTTTAAAATGTTTCCCGCAATGATGGCGACCGTTCTGGTTTGCGAGACACACAGCGTATAATCTACATCATAAAACATTGCTCTCTTATCGCAGCAAGGAATGCTACAACTGGGAGGGTAGATGTCCCATTCAGTACCAAACCAACGCCCAGCCGCCGAAACACGGTTACCAGAGAGCTTGAAGAGAAGAGAAGGTGAGAGGCGGGAGAGAGAGCGAGAGAGAGAGAGAGAGAGAGAGAGAGAAAGATGGGGAAAGAAGCGGGAGTGGGTTAAAGAGAGAAGGAGGGAAGCGAGAGCAGAGAGAGGGAGAAATAGAGGAAGATAAGGGTGGATCGCGTAATGTTTATAATTATATATTTGTGAATAATAGACTATGGAGAGACGTTCCGTATGCATGATAACCAATTGTTGATATGCATGAGACCAATGCATGATAAGCTGAACCTGCTGCACACACACACGCACGCACACACACAACACACACACACACACTCGGTTCTTGTTGGCTGGTATATTTTCCCAGGCTACGAGACACACGCTGGTGTGGGGTTAGCACCGGCATATTAATCACGGGCGCGGGCAGGGGAGGCGTGTTCTCGGAGTTTGTTCAATTACGAACCGCAGCTCGTGGAATACCAATCTCTGCGCCACCGCGATATCCCCGTCCAACCACAGACAAGATATGATTTGAGGGTGAGAGGAAGAGAGGGAGGGGGAGAGGAAAAGAGTTAGAGAGAGGAGGAGGAAAAGAGTTAGAGAGAGGGGGAGGAAAAGAGTTAGAGAGAGGGGGAGGAAAAGAGTTAGAGAGAGGGGAGGAAATAGGTGAAAGAGAAGGGGAGGAAAGGAGTTAGAGAGAGGGGAGGAAAAGAGTTAGAGAGAGGAGGAGGAAAATAGTTAGAGAGAGGGGGAGGAAAATAGTTAGAGAGAGGGGGAGGAAAAGAGTTAGAGAGAGGGGGAGGAAAAGAGTTAGAGAGAGGGGGAGGAAAACAGTTAAAGATGGGGAGAGTTAGCTAGAGAAGAAAGAGAGGGGAGAAAGAGACACCCTACTCTCCCAGGGAAAAAGAGATAGCGTGTTTGTATGAGTGTATGTGTGTGTGTTGCAGAAATATGGAGAGAAAGGGCGGGAAAGAAGAAAGAGAGACAGAAAAGAGACAGCCACTTGCACACAGGGGGACACAGACAGGAGGAAATGGAGAGAACGTGGGGCGGGAGAAGGGAGAGAACGAAAACACCTACTCTTACATAACGATAGAAAGATGGAGCTATAGGCAGGGGGCAAGAGAGAGGAAAAGATAGAAGGAAGACGATAAGGAGGAGAGCCAGACGCTCACACAACCAGAAAGAGAACGAAAAAGAGAGAACGATAGAGAGAGAGAGAGAAAGAGAGAGAGAGATAGAGAGAGAGAGAGAGAGAGAAGAGAACCCAACAGAGAGAGAGAGAGAGAGAGAAGAGAACCCAACAGAGAGAGAACCATAGAGAGAGGGAGACCCACTCGCCAGTTTGCAAGTCCAACAATACAACCGTATATATGCACTAGATCGCACGCGCCCGTGCAAACGCGTTCAATATCCGCTCACGGCTTTCTATATAAACTCGCTACTAGAGAGTTCACGCGTTGAGTGCTCGGGGTTCATGTTTGAGTGGTGTGCACTTCGCATCGTCGCTGTATTGCGGAAAATCTCGCCCATCTGTACGCTCGAGTTGCGACGAGCGAGCGTGTAGGCGAGAACGTTAGCAATATGTGAAAGCATTGCTACGCAAGAGTCGGACTACAGGAAAGAGAGAGAGAGAGAGAGAGAAGAAGAAGAAGAAGAAGATGAAGACGGGAAGATGGGAGAGAGAGCGATGCGAAGGTTTACTAGAGCAATATATGTCAGCCAATGCAAAGAGAAGAATTATATAGGCCTACGCAATACACGGACGTGCAATGCACACGGCTAAAACTAAAATAGCAGAATGCAAATAAACATGATAATT
>NW_014577229.1:318252-320752 GCF_000485595.1 Priapulus caudatus
CTCCCTAGCTTCTCCCTCTTCCCTCCCTCCCTCCTCCTCCCTCCCTCCTTGCCTCCACCGTGACTGCACGCTGACAGTAGCTACAGTGAGCTAGCATCCTATAACAAGCGAGCGTGGCCTCTCATGGCTTCTCTCGCCTAGCTTCTCCCTTTCCCCTCCCTCCCTCCTTCCCTCCCTCCTCCCTTCCTCCACGTGACGTGCACGCGACAGTAGCTACAGTGAGCTAGCATTCTATAACAAGGAGCGTGCCTCTCATGGCTTCTCTCCCTAGCTTCTCCTCTTCCCCCCTCCCTCCTCCTCCCTCCCTCCCTTCCTCCACCGTGACTGCACGCCGACACGTAGCTACAGTGAGCTAGCATCCTATAACAAGGAAGCGTGGCCTCTCATGGCTTCTCTCCCTAGCTCTCCTCTCCCTTCCTCCCTCCTCCTCCTCCCTCCCTTCCTCCACCGTGACTGCACGCGACAGTACGTACAGTGAGCTAGCATCCTATAACAAGGAGCGTGGCCTCTCATGGCTCTCCTGCCTAGCTTCTCCTCCTCCCCCTCCCTCCCCTCCTCTCCCTCCCTCCCCTCCCCACCGTGACTGCACGCGACAGTAGCTACAGTGAGCTAGCATCCTATAACAGGAGCGTGGCCTCTCATGGTTTCTCTCCCTGGCTTCTCCCTCTTCCCCTCCCTCCCCTCCTCCTCCCCTCCTGCCCCTCCCCCACCGTGACTGCACGCGACAGTACGCTACAGTGAGCTAGCATCCTATAACAAGGAGCGTGGCCTCTCATGGTTTCTCTCCCTAGCTTCTCCCTCTTCCCCTCCCTCCCCTCCTCCTCCCTCCTCCTCCCACTCCGCTGACTGCCACGCGACAGTAGCTACAGTGAGCTAGCATCCTATACAAGGAGGCGTGGCCTCTCATGGCTTCTCTCCCTAGCTTCTCCTCTTCCCCTCCCTCCCCTCCTCCTCCCCTCCCTCCCCTCCCCCACCGTGACTGCACGCGACAGTAGCTACAGTGAGCTAGCATCCTATAACAAGGAGCGTGCCTCTCATGGCTTCTACTCCTAGTTCTCCCTCTTCCCCTCCCTCCCTCCTCCTCCCCTCCTCCCCTCGCCCCACCGTGACTGCACGCGACAGTAGCTACAGTGAGCTAGCATCTATAAGCAAGGAGCGTGGCCTCTCATGGCTTCTCTGCCTAGCTTCTCCCTCTTGCCCCTCCCTCCCTCCCTCCCTCCTCCCTTCCTCCAGCGTGACTGCACGCGACAGTACTACAGTGAGCTAGCATCCTATAGCAAGGAGTGTGGCCTCTCATGGTTTCTCTCCCTAGCTTCTCCCTCCTCCCCTCCTCCCTTCCTCCCCTCCCTCCCCCCTCCCCTCCCTCCCTTCCCACCGTGACTGCACGCGACAGTAGCGCTACAGTGAGCTAGCATCCTATAACAAGGAGCCGCTGGGCCTCTCATGGCTTCTCTCCCTAGCTTCTTCCCTCTTCCCCTCCCTCCCCTCCTCCCCTCCCTCCCTTCCTCCACCGTGACTGCACGCGACAGAGCTACAGTGAGCTAGCATCCTATAGCAGGAGTGTGGCCTCTCATGGTTTCTCTCCTAGCTTCTCGCTCCTCCCCTTCCTCCCCTCCCTCCCCTCCCTCCCTCCTCCCTCCCTTCCTTCCCCCACCGTGACTGCACGCGACAGCTAGCTACAGTGAGCTCTAGCATCCTAACAAGCGAGGCGTGGCCTCGCGCATGGCTTCTCCGCGACTACACGCGACAGCACAGCAGCTACGTCAGGCTTATCAAAGTTTTGTTTTCGTATTTAAATCCGTAATTGCCTTGTGTAAGTCTAGGGTTGCTGCTTGCTGTGTCTGTGTGACGTATATACGAACGCTGCCTTGACGCTGTATGTCGACCGGAGGTCGGGCCTCCAGCCAAGATCAATCAATCACAGAAATCAAGCAATACGTACGCCACGCACGCGCGCACGCACACAACGCAGTCTCACGCACCACCGTATATCTACACCATACATAAATTAAAAATATAATAAAATTAAAATTAAAAAAATATTTTTCTATATATAGGGCAGTAACATGTAAACACAGCGGTCGCCAACACACGCGCGCGCGTATGACACATGCACGAGCGCGCACACACACACATGCACGCCGCAGACACATACACGCCCCAACACGCGAGCCCACGCACGCACGCACGCACCGCTACCGTCCTACGCATCGATATTAGGCAACGCGGCGTGGAAAACATGATCAACAACAGAAGCAACGCTACAGATCGACATGACGACGATATTTATACTCCCGTGGCGTGTTTTGGGGACACATCGCGTGGAAAGCGGAGCAAAGCAGAGAGAGGCAGCGAGAGAAGGCACGCGCGCTATGTAGAGAGATAGATAGAGAGACCGACAGAGAAAGAGAGTGAACAAAGAGAGAGAGGTGATAAAGAGAAAGGCAGCGAGAGGGGGCGCTCGCCATGAAGATAGATGGATAGAGAGACAGAGCGAGAG
>NW_014577229.1:323093-328708 GCF_000485595.1 Priapulus caudatus
TCTTTCTCCCTCTCTCTCCCTCTCTCTCCCTCCCTCTCTCTCTCTCTCTCTCTCTCTCTCCCTCTCTCTCTCTCTCTCTCTCTCTCTCTCTCTCTCTCTCTCTCTCTCTCTCTCTCTCTCTCTCTCTCTCTCTCTCTCTCTCTCTCTCTCTCTCTCTCTCTCTCTCTCTCTCTCTCTATCTCTATCTCTCTCTCAGCGCGACGCTGCTGCGGCCGCTTGCACCTCCCCGCAGTAAATCACTGACACGCTGAATCGGCTAGGAAATGAGCCACTTGTCTGCTACTTGAGGGAGTCGTTACTCAAACAATTTCCCCTCTCGATGAGCACCGCCCGTGGTTAGATTAGACAATCGCCACGGCGGCTAGCGGCGGCGGCGGCGGCGGACGAGAGGAGACCGTCAACAAATTAGCGGGAAGTGGGAAGGCATGAAACGCGATCTCATGAAATATTTGCCGTCGTTGTCTCGCGGTGCAGGAGGGAGGGTTGGTAAGAAGCCGGGCTGGCTCTACACGTATAATTATATATACACGCAAGTACACGCAAGTACACGCAAGTACACGCACGCGCGCACGCACGCATGCACGCGCACACACGCACACGCACATATATATATCCATGTATGTGTTGATATATACATGTCTATACATGTATATATATAATATATATAGCTTAATTGATTAAATCCCGTAGCGCTCACAGTTTTAACGCGTTCTCTGACGACCCCCGCTATAAGTAAGTGTTCGCGTTTTACGACACGATGGGTGTATAGATGCATTCACGACAGTATCACCCCGACAACCTAGTTCATCGGCAATGCAAATCCGGTTTCCTATAGTAATCAGGAGACATAATAACGCACGTGTTATCGTGTCTATCGCAATTATGTATATACGTGGAGGCTGCATCGCGGAGGGGGGGAGGAGGCAGCGTAAAGAGAAGCCCTCATCGTGCCTTCATCTCGGCTGTGAATGGGAAATTAGGGAGATGAGGAAGGATGGAGAGGGGGATAATACGGGGAATAACGGAGAGAAGAAAGCAAGGGTGCGCTCGCTCACCTTTATGTGGCATGTTCATTTGGTGTGCTCGTCACTCACAGTGTTTTAACAAGAACTTTTAGTCTGTGTCTGTTGTTGGTGGCAGAGCGGAGCGGAGCGATGCCCGATTTCCTAGTGAAACGGCTGCAACGGCAAATAACAGAGAGCAGAGCTAAGTCTCGAACAATCTCAGAGAGAGTGAGAGAGGGGGTCATGCAGGCGGGCTAAATCACACACACAGGCGCGCACACACACACACACACACGCACACACACACACACACACACACACACACACACACACACACACACACACACGCCACGCACAGCGCAACGCGCATACCACGCGGCGCACACACACACACGCGCCACACACACACACACGCGCCCCGCGCGCGCACAAGCGCACCGCGCGAAGACACACGCACACACACACACACGCCACACACACACCACACCACACACACACACACACACACCACACTCACACACACACACACACACACCACACAACACACACACCACACAGCACACACACAGCACACGACACACACACACACACACACACACACAACACACACACACACACACGACACACACACACACACAACACACATACACACACGAGACACTATTTATGTGAGTATCGTTCATAGCAAACAATACTCCCTCGCCCGGCTCACTGAACGTGTTTCACACATATAGCGTCATATATATGCTGCTGTCGCACCGGCCGTAACACGCTGCGGATGTTGCCGTGCGTATTTTAATTTCCTATCTGCGTGCCTCGCGCCTGTCCGTCTACACATATGGCAGAATAATATAATTTCATGACAAATCCATGCGCGAAATGTCATGCCTCCGTAACACGCTCACGAATTCAGCCAGGGTTATAGCCGCCCCCCCCCTAACTAGCATATGATATGTGACTTATACAAACAAGCACGCATGGCACGCGTGCACCCGTAGCTTTCACCGCCGCGAGAGAGACTGGTTGTCATGGCGGACCAAATAAGTTTGCGTCACGCCACCCAAAAAATGGCCCGACCCGGCCACCGATATAAAATTCGCCGTCGTGTGTGTGTGTTGTGTGTGTGCTGTTGTGTGTGTGTGGTGTGTGTGATGTGTGTGTGTGTGTAGTCGTGTCGAGTGTGTGTGTGTGTGTATGTGTGGTGTGTGGCTTGTGCTGTGTGTGTGTGTGTGTTGTGGAGCAGAGAGATAGAGAGAGAGAGACGAGTGTGGTGTGTGTCGTTGTGTGTGGTGTGTGGTGATGTGTGGTTGTGAGAGAGAGATGAGTGTGGTGTTGGTCGTGGTGGTGCGTGCGTGCGTTGCGTGCGCGCGCGCTGTGTTGTGTGTGGTGTGCGCTGGAGTGCGTGTGTGTGTGTGTGCTGTGGTGTGCGTGTGCTGTGTGTGTGTGCGTGTGCTCGTGTGGTGTACGATCATTAGCATGCGCGCGTGCACGCTCGTCCGTGCACGTGACGCCACAAACAACACGCATGCATCGCAGCCATGTTGTCGCGGTTGTAACTGGATGGGAAAGTAGCCTCTTCTCGCACAGCCGCAGTAACCATGTCGGCCTCCACAATGCAGCCGTGTGCCTAAGTGTTCGTATGAATGGCGGGAAAACGGGAGAGCGGAAAAGTCGGTCTTGCCGTGCAGCACCTTTGATACGGCTAACACAATAAATGTCACGCGCCGCGTCACGAAAAGTGTAATTTTGAATATTTTTTTCATTTTAACGAGCGATTTCCAGTGTCGGAAGGACAACAGGTTGGAGCAATTAGTCTACAATGACGGATAATTCCAACGCGTGCGCGGTCGCAATGGTTCTAAACGCGCCAATCTACCGAAGTCAATATCTTTTTTTGTCGGTCTCAGCATTTTTTTGCCTTCGATTTACTTTTATTTAAGAATATTTCGGCTAATAACCTGCTTTAAATCGCAGCCGAATTCACCCGTTATTTCGTGCGGCGTAATTTGCACGCTATTACACGCGTCCGTTGTTGGCCTGTTACCGTATTAATTAATGACCACGACTTCGACTACGTTATAAAACGTCGTACTGCCGTTGAGTGACAACCGACGAAGGTTCGCGAGAATCGCCACGTTAACAGAAACATTGATAACTACCAAAAAAAATGTCGATGAAAAGAATGCCGAACGCGAAGCGGCTCGGTGGTTTAAAAACAACCCAATCAGCGTCACTGCAAACAAAGAGACCGGGCCGAGAGAGAGAGAGGAGAGGGCGTCTTACACGCACATCGACTGTAGCAATGATAGATTGCCCCGCGCGCTGGGTTCGCTAAGGCATAGACGGCCGCGCAACATGTCATGTAATTAAGCACTACTTCGCGTTATGTGCACTCCAGGGCTCAATTTGGTGGCGAGTTTTTTTTTGCATGATGTTAATTGCCCCAATAGTTGCACTGCCTGTGCAGGCCAGGCCGACACGCACAGCGAGAAGAGAGAGGGGAAGAGGGCGATGCACACACACACACACACACACACCACACACACACACACACACACACCACACACACACACACACACACACACACAACACACACACACACAAACACACACGCACACACACACACACACACACAACACACACACACACACACACAAACGATTAATGCCAGCGCATAACAGCCTACGATATATAGACAACTGTACAGAATGTGTTACGGTCTATTTGACGGGGCCAAACTTGTTTTTTTCGCCTCCTCTGAGGGGTTTACGGTAGCGCTGGTCTGGGCCTGTAAATCTTGCCACACGTATAAACGGCCAGCGGCTTTATGAAGCGTTAATGCCAATAGTTCTAGAAACCCCCGCAGCGAGCACACAACATAATACATAAACGTGAAAAGTATAATCCAGAATATCAGGCGGAATTGATGACGATTAAATTAAGTGTTAACAACCTTTTACAAATAAAAGGGTTTCTAAAATTGTGCAAATTTACAGGGTTAAAATGTAGATATCTGTCGGCCCTTTTCATAGAAGTAAGAAATTTATAAATATTTGACATGCCCGCCGAGCGTTGAGGTATAGTACAGGTGGCAGTGAGAGAGGGAGGAGATGGCAGCGGAGCGTTTCGTTGCGTGATCGACATTTCTTCTCATTTATACGGTCATCGATATAAGCTCGCTAGTGTGTGTGTGTGTGTGTGTGATGGTGTGTGTGTGTGTTGTGTGTGTGTGTGTGTGTATGGTGGCGTGGGTGTGGTGTGTGTGTGTGTGTGTGTCAGTGTGTGTGTGTTGCGCGCGCGCTGTGTTGTGTGTGTGTGTGGCGCGCGCGGCGCGTGCGCGTGGCGCGTGTGCCGTGTGCGGTGTGCGGTTGCGGCGTGCGCTGCTGCGCCGTGCGCGTCCGTGGGTGTGCGTTGTGCCGTGTGCGGTGGCGTTGCGTGTGCGTGGCTGTGCGGTTGTGTGCTGTGTATGTGTGTTGTGTGTGTGTGTGTGTGTGAGTGTGGTTGTGTGTGTGTGATGTGTGTGTGTATGTGTGTGTGTGTGTGTGTGGTGTGTTGTGGCTGTGGTGTGTATATATATATATTTGCTAGTGACGTGCGCGCATCTAACATAGCGTACTCCGTATAGACTTTGGATCACAATAACACCGGCCTGACACAGCAGGCAGGCCCCGCGGGCACGGAAAAATGCGTACAGTGCCGTGCGTGCGGTGTGGGTGTAGTGTACGTGCGTGCGTGCGTGTGTGGCGTGTGTTACGTGCGTGCGTGACGCGTGTGTGGACCGCCCGTTCTGAGGTAGAAGAGAGTGAGATGGTGGTATGGGAGCATGCGGAGCGCGCCCAAGAGAGAGATAGAGAGATCTAGCTAGAGGAGCAGGGATGAGAGAAGAGAGATAGAGAGCAAAGAGGGAAGAGAAACAGAGGGACAGTGCGAGCAGAGAGAAGGGGAGATGTATATAATTATATATATATATATATAGAGAGAGAGAGAGAGAGACGAGAGAGGAGCACGAGAGAGAGAGAGACAGAGAGACAGAAAGAGAGAGAGAGCAGAAGAGAGAAGAGAAGATGGAGAGGAGAGAGATGGGGAGACGAGAGAGAGACGCGAGCGAGCGAGCGAGAGTTGGGAGAGGGGAGAGGAGAGCAGCAGGAGATGAGAAAGAAGAGACAGAGAAAAGAGAGATAGAGAGAGAGAGAGAGGAGAGAGAGAGAGAGAGAGCAGAGAGAGAGAGAAGCGGCGAGCGAGCGGAGCGTTGGGCGATACAGGAGGGATGACCATCATTAAGGACTCGACAAGTATATCAAAGTGGACTTTGCCCTATGGTGGTGTGTCGCTCGTTGTGTAATCGTCACGGCGTCGCATGCCTGCCCACATGTACACACACACAACACACACACAACACACACACACACACCACACACACGCACACACACACACACACACATACACACACACACACACACACACACACACACACACACACACACACACCACACACATACTACAAATTACAATACAATGTATGCATACAATACAATACATATACAATGCAAACAACCAGGACAAACTAATATATATATATATATATATAATACTATATTATATATATATATA
>NW_014577229.1:329722-333165 GCF_000485595.1 Priapulus caudatus
TACGTTACCGTACCGGTACGTACGTACGACTTCTTACGTTATTATATAATTTAATTTAGTTGTTAGTTTTTCGTTTCTTATATACGTATATGTGTGTGTGTGTGTGTGTGTGTGTGTGTGTGTGTGTGTGTGTGTGTGTGTGTGTGTGTGTGTGTCTGTGTGTGTGTGCATACGGGTGCGTGCGCGTGCGTGTGCGTGTGCGTGTGCGTGTGCGTGTGTGTGTGTGTGTGTGTGTGTCTGTGTGTGTGTGTGTGTGCATGCGTGTGCGTGTGCGTGCGCGTGCGTGTGCGTGTGAGTGTGCGTGTGCGTGTGCGTGTGCGTGTGCGTGTGCGTGTGTGTTTATGTGTGTGCGCGCGCGTGCGTGGATGTCTGCGTGCGTGCGTGCGTGCAGTAAAAACACACGGCTTCGTAGATTTTCGCGGATGATACACGGTTGTTAGAGGCTTCAGATACAAAGCTGCGAAGTTACATAGCACTGGTAAAAAAGGAAAACCAAGTAGTATAACGCGAATAACCACATTATTTTACAGTCGTAGACCATGCACACACACGCACTCCGGCAACTACGGCGCCCGCGACTCCAAACGCAAATTATTAATTCATTTCGAATTATAACCAACGTTTCCTTTACGTCACGCCAACGATGTACCTCAACGAGTAATGAGAACTTAAAACTATACACGCCGTATTTTGACACCACGTACTCACAAAACTGTGAGTTGTGGAAGCACAGAATTCAGCTGGCGTATAGATGCTAGCTGGTATATACATGAGTCAAGCGTCGGCCATGATACTGCGCGTGTGTTATTCGCGAATGGCCTGCACCCTGCAGGTAGAAAGAGAGATTTGCTTATGCGTCAGTGCCGATGAAACGAAGGTTTACTTACGCCCGACCTGTTCAGATTGGCTGGCCGGCATATACCAGATGTCAGAGTGTCGGAGCAAACAGCGAGCTCACTACACACACACGCACACGCACAGAGGGGCACACCGCGGAGTCGCTTCCCCGATGCGAGGACACACACCACCGCCGTCGTGTCCGCAAATCCACTGTCCCGTCGTCGTCGGCGTCGTCGTCGTCGGCGGAGTCACACGATCACAAGAAACACCTACTCAAGCCAACCGTGCCCGTATTTCGTACGCATTGCTGCAAGCGAGCGTGTTTTTAGCGCCCGTAGAACGAATTATACCGACGGGCTGACGTCACTCGTCATTACCTCGTTTTTCGACCAATGGCGAGCGAGCTTCATCTCGGCTGCTGCTGCTGCTGCTGCTGCTGCTATGCGAGCCATGCTACGGCACTGTCGTCCAGGCTTCGGTTGTCTAATTAAGGGGCTGGCTGCCGTGAGGCGGGACCGAGCAAAGATACATAGACATATTTATGACTAAATAATTTTTTGGCCGAGGAATACGACACACAATCGCACCGTTTCATTGCATGTGAGCGACGTGTGTGTGTGTGTGTGTGTGTGTGTGTGAACACACACTCGTTCACGTGTTTCATGGGTATAAAGATAAACGTTTAAATTCGCACCAACGCCGTGTGGGTTCGTTCATGCAAACGCAAATGCTCACCGAACGTACATACTATCCATATATATATATCTACAGGCGGAATTACATATTAATAATTATATTCTTATTCTTATTATTATTTCATTATTATTATAGTAAGCACGCTATAATCGACGGGGTGCATGCTGCTAATCATGAGACGCCACGTAGCGCGTAGACGCCCGCGTCGTGCTACAGTATACGGTATATATACCCCGATGTCAGCATAACGCAGTATATAAAGCTGAATTAGCGATAACCATCAGCACCTACAGCCTGTTACATGCAGCTAGATTTCACTAGATCTCCCGATAGGTCACAACCGCATGTTAACATGCAGGTCTGTCGCCGAATTAAATAAAAGAATTTAATTAATGCGGACTAAAACACATGTTGTGTTCTGTCAGAGTTGTGCTACCTCCTATGCTGCGACAGACTTTACGTACACGCTGTAATGCCAGTAACGATATCGCCATGTTTGATCTGAACGAAGAGATGTCACAATTAATATAAAATGATGGAGGCAGCCTTCGTCAAAAAATTAAATGAATCATATGTTTGTTATCGACTGTACCTGACTATACAGAATCCGTTCAATGGAAAGCACATCCAGAATTATGAATCGTTAGATTATTTTTCGTTCAAATATATATACACATATATATTGTATATATGCATTTATATTTATTTAATAATTTTAAAAAATTTATGTGAATATTAAATTAAATATTTATTGCTTTATTTCTTCTTTTTTTATTTTTTTATTCTGTTTTTATGTACGCAGGCGGTCGTATTCTAAACACCCACCATGTGTATTTATATTTCCGTTTATCGGCGAGGAGCGGATACACGTATTATTCTACGAAGGGGTCGATATCTTTGTTCCGATATACAGCCTATACGGATCACCGGATCAGGACGAGGGGGAGTAAATCCGTGTGGTTAGATTCAGTATTTAGATCCGGCTACGCCCGTAAACACGCGCATTTAACCAGGTAGACGTAATAGAAGGTGGCAGTCGGTCGAATAGGTCGGCAACCGAATACGGCAGTCTTTCATGAGAATTCAATGGCCCGCCAGCGCGCTAGCTGTGTTCGTGTGTGTACGCGAGCATGTGCATGCTATAGAGTGCTATAGCGCGCTAAACACTACCGCTTACACGAGTTATGCGAAGCTAAACGCGGCCCGAGATTGTGAAGTAGCGAGAATATTGTATATGCATGGTCGTAAGAACGTCCGCTCGTTAGGGTTTAGTTGGTGGATATTATGGAATATTGTTTCGTTAAAATATTTTACCCAGATGGATGTGTTGTATGTACTTATAGGAGGTGGACGCACGAGCAGACTGTGAATATATATATATATAGTATATATATATATAGTATAGTGTGTGTGTGTGTGTGTGTGTGTGTGTGTGTGTGTGTGTGTGTGTGTGTGTGCGTGTGCGTGTGCGTGTGCCGTGTGCGTGTGCGTGTGCGTGTGGATGTGTGAATGTGCGTGTGCGTGTGCGTGTGCGTGTTGCGTGTGCGTGTGCGTTTGCTGTGCGTGTTCGTGTGCGTGTGCGTTGGTGTGTGCCGTGTGCGTGTGCGTGTGTAGTTTTATGTGTGTGCGCGCGCGTGCGCGTGGATGTCTGGTGCCGTGCGTGCGTGCAGTAAAAACACACGGCTTCGTAGATTTCTCGGCGGATGAACACGGTTGTTAGAGGCTTCAGATACAAAGCTGCGAAGTTACATAGCCGCTGGTAAAAAAGGAAAACCAAGTATTATAACGCGAATAACCACATTATTTTAACAGTCGTAGACCATGCACACACACACGCACTCTGGTAACATACGCGCGCCCGGCGACTGTCGCACTAACTGCAAATTATTAATTATTTCGAATTATAA
>NW_014577229.1:343079-346269 GCF_000485595.1 Priapulus caudatus
GCACACACAATGCGAGCAACCTCTTATCGTTATAAGCACACGCGAACACGGAACAGCAGCGACAATTATTTATATATATATATATATATATATATATATATATATATAATATGTATATATATACCCGCTATTCCCGTTGATCTTTAGTTCTGTAGCAGTTTATACTATAGCTGGCGGCGTGTTTCCTCAATTTCATATTTGAAAAATATCAGCATTTCTAGTTGCTCGTAATATTTATTCTTTTATTATTATTTATCTGTTGTAATTCTTCTTCGTTTTTGTAATCGCGATCATAAATTTTAATTTTTTCATCCAACCGAGACGCGGCTGTAACGCGGAGTCGTATATTCAACTAGAAAATCTACTTATGCTCTAAATTAATTGTCCTAATTTGCCAGGCGGTCCCTGCATGAGTTGTCTCCTTCCACAGCCGCCGGTAGGAACAGGTGTGTGGTGCATCAATCAGCGGTATCAGGTGTGCACGGCGGACAGGTATTTCTGCATAACAACCCCATCCCGCGGTCGCTCCACAACTACGTGCATCAGCGCGTTCCCACTGATCTATCCATCAAGCTTATTCATTCCCAGTTTTTCCCCGACGTTTTCCATACGATGGCAGGATGCTACCCGATCATTAACGAATTAAAGTAATTGCCACTAATTGAACTAATTGGGAGTTAATTATTGGTTAATTTATGCACCTGCTTTCTGGTGGGTAATTGAGGGGGACTTCTGGCGCTGTGTGGCCGGGCCGCGCACGCGCACTGACCTACAATGTTTGCCAATTAACGCCGCGTCCATTTAGAGAGTCGGGAACGTATATGTCATCGTTGAACCGTTTTATGCGAAGATGAATTGCCTTAAATAATTTCGCATAGCATCGGCGTTAGCGGCATCCGACGTACGACAGCACCTCCTGGCGGGGCATCTGAATTATTGCTGGAAATTAAGTGCCGACTCTGCATTGCATTCACGATTTTCGTCTACGTGGATATTTTTCACGCGTGCGCGTTGGTATTTAAATAAATACGAACATCCGAAATCAATTATCAACTTCGAACGATATGCTATTCCATCTTTTATTCGGTAGGGAAAAATATATCTAATATAGATATAATATCAAGAGCTAATAATACTTTATTATTAGCTCTTGATAATATATATATATATATATATATATATATTTATATATATATATATATATAATATGGCGGAATGCTAAAGGGCGCGAAATTTAACCGGCAGACGGTGGTGTGGCGGGAAGCAGACATTTATTTATGAAACAACTGCGTTTGCGGGGCATTCTCTAATGCTAACGAATATATTTTGTGACAACTTTCAGAGTCGTGAGCGGATAATGATCACGTGTCGATCGCATATAATTACTATTATAGGGACTGCTCGTCGTGCGATATTGGCGTCGCCCTGTGTAACACTTCATCTGATTTTGTGTCCATCGATTCACGACACTCGAGGTGCATTAGAGTCGCACAAGAGCTGATGATATTTAACACCCACATGTTTTACAAGCCATCGGGGGGACGTCGCAATGATAAAAAACGACGCTCACCTTTTTGGGGGGCATTTTCAACTGAAACGGCCAATATTCTCACTGCCCCCCAACTGAACAATGCAGCTTGAATATTTTGTTTTCCACCTGCGTGTGTGTTTGTGCGTGTGTGTGTGTGTGTGTGTGTGTGTGTGTGCGCGCGCGCGCCCCTGTGTGTGTGTATGTGCGTGAACGCGCGGTGTGTGTGCGCGTTTTTGGACGTACTTCCACCAATTCAACACCTCACACTCCCACGGACCACGTGTCCCCCCGCCTCCCCTCCCCCGATGTGTCGCGACGTTCCCGCTAACCTTGACGGCCGTGTCTCCGCGCCGACAGGGCCGGTGGCGTCCTTCGCCCTCCTTCTTGTCCTGTGGCGGCACCGTAGATAGAGGCGGAGGCGGCGGGTAGTGCTTAAATTGAATTCCACGCCTCATCTGGTCGGCCTTTATTACTAAATACCGAACAATTTCGCGGGATTTTCAGCGAGGACCTTTTTCTGGCGACGGCGACCGACGGCGGGCCGCCAGCTTAGCGAGACGGACACGAAATTCTTGCCCGCTCTCTTATCTGCGGCGTTTCTGTTCAGGCGGGCCCCACAAAGGCGCTGCTAAGCCCGTCGCGTTGGACGCTTATCTCTGCTTTACATCGCCGCTCTCCCGGTAAAAGCACCAGCCGCCGATGCTATACGGAGCAGTGCCGCCTCGCTAGACTTGTTTGCAAACAGTAGCCTTCCTTGCACTAGTAGTTTCCTTATACATGTATATATGTGTGTGTGTGCGCGCGTGTGTGTGCGCGCGTGTTTGTATATATAAGCTGCGCTACAATTACCGTCGATTTGTTAGCGCAGTTAATGCGTGTGTTGGTGCGAAGAGCGCGTGTAAACAAACTCCGTGATTGAATAGGCAAGATAGGGAAATGAATGATCTATCTATTTATTTATTTATTTATTTATCTATTTATCTACCTATCTATCTATCTAGCTAGCTAGCTATCTACTATCTATCTATTTATATATCTATCTATCTATCTATCTATCTATCTATCTATCTATCTATCTATCTATCTACCTTTCTATCTATCAATCTGTCTATCTATCTATCTATCTATCTATCTATCTATCTATCTATCTATCTATCTATCTATCTATCTATCTTTTAAACTATATCTATTATCTATCATCTATCTATATATCGATCTATCTATCTATCTATATGTAATATAATCTGTTATCATTAATCTATCTATCTAGCTATCATTCTATCTATCATATCTTTATATTATCTATTAATCTATCTATCTATTCTATCTATCAATCTATCTATAGTATATATTAATATAAACATCCGTTTATCTATTTCTACTATCTATCTGATCTATCTTAATCTATCGTATCATCTATCTATCTAGTCTACTCGTATCTATCATCTATGCATCATCTACTATGCATCTATGTATCTACTATTCATCTATTTAGTCTATCGATCTACGTATCGTATCGTATCCGCATTTATCTGATGCGTCTATCTATTCTACATACCATCTATCATTATCTATTCTAACTATACTACTATCTATTATGCTATCTCTATTCTGATCTATTCTATTCTATCTAATCAAATCTAGCGTATCTATTTATCA
>NW_014577229.1:346294-351903 GCF_000485595.1 Priapulus caudatus
GCTATATACTAGTATCTATCTATACTATCAATGGTATCTATTATATCTATATAATTCGTATCTATCTTATATTAATATAGTCTAATCTATTCTATTAATCTATTCTATCTATTCTATCTATCTATCTAATCTATCATATATATACTATTCTATTAATTCTTATCTATCTATCTATCTATCTATCTATCTATCTATTTATCTACATTTCTATCTATCAATCTGTCTATCTATCTATCTATCTATCTATCTATCTATCTATTTATCTACATTTCTATCTATCAATCTGTCTATCTATCTATCTATCTATCTATCTATCTATCTATTTATCTACATTTCTATCTATCAATCTGTCTATCTATCTATCTATCTATCTATCTATCTATCTATTTATCTATCTATTTATTTAACTATCTATCTATCTATATTTATCTATTAAATCTCGCGAGCTAGCCACACACAAATAGATCAATCACTCCATAAAACCATCCATCAATGATTAGGCGAGGTTTGATAAATTAGCTTACGCTATGCTAAGACGAACGTGAGAGCACGCGCGCATGAACCCGCGCTCTCGCTCGGCTCGTTTAAATTCCCAATCTTTTCACTCTGAACATTTCGTTTAGCGGCGCTAGCGCACGCGCTCGGACGCATGTGTATGCGCGTGCACGCGCACGGACGCATGTGTATGCGCTTACACGCGCACGCACGCTTGTGTATTCGCGTGCACGCACACGGACGCATGTGTATTTGCGTGCACGCGCACGGACGCATGTGTATCCGCGTGCACGCGCACCCAACACTCCGTCACAAGCAGCACGCCAACGACATGTGCGTACGTGAGAGAATCAACGCTGTCGCTCTAACATCCCCGCGTATCGTCTGTCGACCACCGCCAACCGTGTGCTCGCTGTTCGCCAGGAGACCGGTCGCCATTTAATTTTCGTCCTAACTCGAAACTTTTCATTATTCTAACTTTCCAGATATTACGCGTTCGCTGGAAACTTGCTAAATCTAACTTTCCAGATGTTCTCGGATGTCACGAGTTTGATGTTCTCTATTTAGTTGGTGTCGCGCGGCGACCGCTCTCGTTTCTCGGACTCGCTGCGCTGACACCCGTCCATGGTCGCATAGATGCAGCCGATAGCGACATGAAGCGCCACGTAGCGGCCGGCGTGGGTAACTATCTCCACTCAGTGGCTCAACGCGCTGCATAATTCACTGCAGCTATTTTCGCCAGCACTGCATACACTAGCAAGTTAAGCAGATCGCCTTCATTCACGCTGAGCATTGTCGTCCGCGCGTCCCCGTACGCTAAACGTGACCTATGACGTAATCACCGCGCGTGACCTCGTGACGTAATCAACAATGGGCAATTATTACGGCCCGCAACGTGTATATATTCGTAGAAAATTACAGTAGGAATTCTTAGCTCGAACATGCGTTGAGTTTCCCCCGATTGTAGACGATTGCGCTGTTTTCCTCGTTAGATGCCGTGTTTCGCTTGCGCGTAAATGGCTCGGAAATGTTTTGATTAAAAAACAATACACATAACACACCTAGTCATTCGATATCATCAAATAAATGTGATTCTTGTACGCGAAACCTGCTATTAGAGTATCGAAATGGAAAATCAGTTTTCTGCGCGCGCTCGAAAAAGAAATATTGTCGACAACTGGCGTAAATGTGTCGCCATGTAATTAGATACGAATATGCCCCGAAGGCAGACGAGCACTCTTTGGATTTTTAGCCGCGAAAGAGTGGTAGCGCCATCTTGCGTAAGAGATGTGTATGATATTGATTTGCGCACTTGAGTCGGCACGCCTTCCATTGAGCGTGCTACACGCTTCACGCCGGGGTAACCTACAGACACGGACCCACTAATATTTATATTTATATTTATATTTATTCTGGATATCGCGAGTCTCTCGTTATGTCGCGTGTTAGTGGAGCGTCTATATAAGTCATGGGAGAGGGATCGCGTGAACAGTAGCACGCGGGGGCAGGTTCATTATATCACGCCCCGCACACACAATGCGAGCAACCTCTTATCGTTATAAGCACACGCGAACACGGAACAGCAGCGACAATTATTTATATATATATATATATATATATGTATATGTAATCGCAGCTTGCCCTGCGGCGGGGCAGCACACACCACCACGCTCACCCCTATGTGTACCGATCCTCTCTCCTCTATAGAGAGCTATTATACGTATTTACGAGGTATGAGCCATTCGCTCCTGCTTTCTTCCTCTCACTCCACCTCAATACGGGACACTGTGCTCGCTCTCGTCGGATTTCGTCGGCGTGCTGCATTGTTGTTGTCGGCGGCGACGGTCGGCGGAGACACGTGTCGGCAGGTCGTAATCCCGTGCCGACGCCGACCGACGTGCGTGCATACCTGAGGCGGATCGCAGCCCGTGCAGCTGTGTGCGTGTGTGTGTGTGTGTGTGTGTGTGTGTGTGTGTGTGTGTGTGTGTGTGTGATATATATATGGATTACGTATCCGTGTCTAAGTAATCTATAAGCACTTCCTATCGTATGACTCACTCGATCGCGGATGGCCGGGAAACGCCCGCACCGTAAATCATTCGTCATCGTCCGATAATGAAAAAATTAGCCCGCGTATCAAAACAAGAGCGTCATCACAACATGCGAAACATGCGAAGTGTAAAAGAGAGCGCGCGAGGCGATACTCGCGCGTCTAACTTACTGTGAAATCGAGCACAAGGCGTCGAATTTTCCGCGATGCCGCCCGAATCAGTGAACTTCAGCGGCGATCTTACGCTTGTCTTGCGCTCGCGATCACGCTTGCTCCTTCACGCACGCAGCCCCAATTTTATAGAGGATCAATCCGCCGGGAAACACCTCACGCCGGATTTAGTCTTTTATAACTCGCATCAGAGCGCGGCTCGCGTCGCTCGCGCCTCACCCCCGCCGCACGCCGCTACGTCATCACCACGATACCTGCTCCGTCTCCGCCAATCACCGCCGCCGTACGGCCGTCAGGGGCGGGATCTCGTCCGCGGAGGCGAATCGCATGCGGAGAGGGCGCGCGGAGAAGCGGGGCAGGGAGGCGTGAGTGACGGCGGGGGAGGGGGAGGGGGATGAAGGGGGATGGAGGAGCGGGAGGAGGAGGAGGAGGCGGAGGAGGATGCTGGATCGATGGCGACCACGGACGCAGTCAGCGTCCCGCTGACGCTAACGCTGCGGATAACATGCACTAATGAGTTTGTTAATAAATTAACCACGCAGCAGCAGCGGCGGCGGCGTGCTCACGTGCGCGCGCCTATAGCGGTACATGCAGGCGGCGGCGGCGCAGGGGGCCCGGGGGGGGTCCGTGGTATGCGACGTCGTAGCGGGGTTAGTACACGGTATAGGGAACTGTCAGCTTGCATCCCATTGCTACTCGAAAATCGGAGCGCGGCCTTTAAGGTGGCAGCGGTAGATTTGATTATGATGAAATCGTTAGCTGGTGCTAACCGCGTTAGCGGGCGGTGCTGGTCTCAACGCCTCCCCATTCCGAGTCATCCGCCTTGCAGGCGACGACGACGATAGTGACGATAGCATCATCGTCGCCGTGGCTCTCGTCACATCGTCTGCAATGCACGTGGGATTAATTAACACGTCGATAGTGTCTATAGTGATTAAAAACGTTATTGATTAAAGACCGCCGCCTAGACCGGTGATTGGTTATTCCAATAACATCGTGTTCATATATATATATATTATATTATACGTAGATTGTGTAAAAAATAAGTAAATAAATAAATTTAGTTAAATAAATATAAAGAGCTGGGTAAGGGAGAGAGGACAGAGAGTATAGATAAAGAAAGAGAGAAGAGCAGCGATTGAGAGAGGGAACAGAGAGAGCTAAAGAGAAGTTGACGTAAGGGAGAGATAATATACACGTCCAACACCGCGCGATCACATTATTTCGCTTTCATTTCATCCGAACAAACATATCCTGTTCATTATTTATAGCAGCGTCTATGACTATAGCAGCTTTTTTTCTCAATAGCACAGGTGCATGTGCCGAGCTGTGAGCGACAGCACACACGCGTGCATGCCGTGAATAAAATATAAATATCGCGCGGTCGAATCCGTGATTGTCCGATGTTCCGTCAATGCATCACGCATCACGGCTCGCCTTCTCTCGTCAGGGAGAGATCGAGGGATTTACACCTTTGATATTCTCCCGCGGGACTGATTCTCCCTGTAATTTCTCTCCGTGGGATTATGCGCGGGTACACGCGGCTCCCGCTATTGTCCGCACTGCTCGCAGGTAAAACGCTTCATTATGCAAATGCGTTCGTACGCCGTCGCTCGCTCGGTCGCTGTGAGATAACATGCATGCACGCGATCACACGCATGCACGCACGCACGCACGCACACACGCATCGAACGAACGAACGCAAGCACGCACGCACCGAATGCACGAACGAACGCATGCACGCGCGTATTTCTGCTGACCGCATCGCGTCGTGTACGCGTGTAGAGTGTAGTATTAGTTATAAGAAACATAGAGCAATGTTCATAGACAAATACATGCAGCAAAGCTCGACCGAATTACTAAAACTAACCGCAAAAAAAAGAAGGGGGGGGGAAGGGTGGATCGAAAAAGATTGGGAAAAAAATTGAGAGCAAATAGGGGAGAGAGAGAGAGAGAGACAGAGAAGAGAGAGAACAAAAAGAAAGTGGGGGCAAGAGAGAAATGGAGAGGAGTCAGAGAGTCTGATATAGAGCTAACGACAGCGACCTTTGCTGCTTTAAAAGACATTCACGGCTGGAAGAATGTCCGTCGAAGAATCGTATTTTTCCCATCGTAGAAAACCCTGAATATAATGATTTGAAATTCTACGAGAACGTAACGAAAGTCAATCGAAGAATCGTATTTTCCCATCGTATAAAAACCTGAATATAATCATTTGAGATTCTACGAGAACGTAAAGAGACATCCTGCTATTACGGGCCAAGGACAGCATGCAGGTTCCATGAGTCTACACGAGGCAGAGAAAGAGTTCTATCCGCGAGATCCCCAACGATAAACGACCCCACGACGGTTCACACTGAGGCGAGTGACGGGGGCAACGTATATAGTTAGTTCGTGGGGTATTTTTTACACTAGAATGCACAAGGAAAAGGATTAAGTGCTTAGCGTCGGTGAACGGCTGCCGTCCGCCACAGATACCGGGGCACCGCCGCGTGTACGGCTGTTCTCCCCCTCTCCCCCCCTCTTTCTCTCTCTCTCTCTCTCTCTCTCTCTCTCTTTCTCTCTCTCTGCCTCTCCTCGGTCTCCTCTCTCTTTCTTCTGCTCTCCTCTCTCGTCTCTCTCTCCCTGCTCTCTCGTCTGTCGTCGAGGCTTCGTCTCTCTCAGTCTCTCGATGCTCTGCTCTCTCATCTTGCTCACCTCTCGGCTCTCTCTCTCTCCTCTCTCTCTCTCTCGCTCAATCTCCTCCTTTTCTCATCTCCCATCTCTCTCTTCTTCTCTCTCTCTCTCTCCTCCCTCCAGCGGGCCTCTCTCTCCTCTTTCTCTTTTCCCCTTCGCCCCTCCTTCCATGTTTCTTCTCTTTGCTTTTCTTCTCTCCTCCTCTCGTCATCTCTCT
>NW_014577229.1:359812-364040 GCF_000485595.1 Priapulus caudatus
CCTACGCTAACATATTTACTTTAGCTAGCTAACATATTACTTAGCTAGCTAACATTTCACAGCCTATACTTCAATACGTGCATGAATTCATAGCACTTACGTCGCGACGCTGCTCTGCGAAAATATCACCTTCGTTCGAATAAACAAAGCTATGAACACGTTCTTAACAACAGACAGCAACAGCTAAGAACTATTTAATGTATATATATATTGCGATTACGTATCCGCTGTCTAAGTAATCTATAAGCACTTCCTATCGCTATGCACTCGACTCGGATCGCGGATGCCGGGGAAAACGGCCCGCCACCGTAATCATTCGGCATGTCCATAATGAAAAAATTAGCCCCGCCGTATCAAAACAAGCAGCCGTCATCACAACATCGCGCAAACATGCGAAGTGTAAAAGGAGAGCGCGCGAGGCGATACTCGCGCGTCTAAATTACTGTGAAATCGCAGCCCACAAGGCGTTCGAATTTCCGCGATGCCGCCCGACAATCATGAACTTCAGCGGCAAGATCTTACGCTTGTCTTGCGCTCGCGATCACGCTTGCTCCTTCACGCCACGCAGCCCCATTTTATAGAGCCGATCAATCCGCCCCGCGGAAACACCTCACGCCGGCATTTAGTCTTTATAACTCGCAATTTCACGAAGCGCCGTGCTCGCGTCGCTCGCCGCCTCACCCCGCCGCCACCGCCGCTACGTCATCACCACGATAACCTGCCCTCCGTCTCCGCCAATCACCGCCGCCCGCTACGGCCCTCAGGGGCGGCGATCTCGTCCGCGGAGGCGAATCGCATGCGGAGAGGGCGGCGCCGGCAGAAGCGCCCGGGCCAGGGAGGTCAGTTGAGTGACGGCGCGGGGCAGCGGGGAGGGGGGATGAAGGGGGGATGGAGGAGCGGGAGGAGGCGACGGAGGAGGCCGGCAGGAGGATCTGGATCGATGGCGACCACGGACGCAGTCAGCGTCCCGCTGACGCTAACCCTGCGGATAAACATGCACTAATGATTTGTTAATAAATTAACCACGCAAGCAGCAGCGGCGACGGCAGTGCCTCACGTGCGCGCCGCTATAGCGCCCGTACATGCAGCGGCGGCGGCCGCCAGGGCGGCGCCCGGGGCGGTTCGTGCGCTATGCGACTCGTAGCGGCGGTTAGTACACGGTATAGCGAAAACTGTCAGCTTGCATCCATGCATACTCGCCAAAATCGGAGCGCGGCCTTTAAGCGTGGCAGCGGTTAGCATTATGATTATGATGAAATCGTTAGCTGCAGTGCTAACGCGTTAGCGCGGCCGGTGCTGGTCTCAACGCCTCCCCATTCCGAGTCATCCGCTTGCAGGCGGACGACGACGATAGTGACGCGATAGCATCATCGTCGCCGTCGGCTCTCTTCACATTGTCTGCAATGCCACGTGGGATATAATTAACCACGATCGATAGTGTCTATAGTGATATAAAAACGTTATTTGATAAAGACGCCGCCTAGACCGGTGATTTGGCTTATTCAATTCAACATCGTGATTCATATATATATATATATATATATATATATATATATATATATATATATATATATATATATATATATTAGATGATATATAGCATATATGATATATACATCACCTTTCTCTCAATATATATATAATGCTATATATTAATATCATAGGGACGAGGAGAGCGACTGAGAGCAGCAGAGAAGGGCAGAGACGCAGAGCGAGAGAGCAGAGAGAGACCGAGAGACCGAAGCAGAGGGAGAGAGAAGAAAGTGGAAAGAGCAGAGAGATTCCATACGCCGGCCTTTCGTCTTTACGTCCCTTCTTCGATTGATTTAGTCGAGCCGCATTGCTAATAAGGACGCCTGCACTTTACGCATACTGATGCAGCTCGTTACAAGATGGCCAATGCAAATTTAACAAACATGGCGGCACGGATACATAAGGAGCAAGGCGTTTCTTAAATGAGTGTCAGACATCTCTACCCCGCTTCACTATCACCCTCGTTTCGTCCCCACAACCACATCTACATAATGCACGTTAGCAGATGCGGGGCCCGCCGAAACCCTTTGAATGAACAACGACGCGCGCTAAAATATATTTCCTTGTTGCCATAATAATATATTGCTGAGCCGTTTATTTATGAAGAGATAGCCGAACTCACCAACGCGTCGCTAGCATCCAGACGCGGCTACGTCATGGCGATCGGATCAACGCTCGGCTAGGCCGCCGTCTGCCATCTCCCGTATGACAGCCAAGCTGTGTCGTCCGCCCCTCCTCCGGCGAGAGGAGAGAGAGAGGCAGACGCAGGCACGAGCAGGCAAGCGTGACAAAAAACAATGGTGACGAGCCCGAGACGGAGAGTATAGGGGCAATGGTAAGTAACGCCGGGTGCGGAGTATTAGGGCGTGGGGGCGAACTGACGGGCAAGATGTGTATTTCATTCACTCGGTGCCGTCACAGTTGTTAGCCGTGTTCAAGTGTGTGTGTGTCGGTTTGTATGCGCGGATGGTAGCGTGTGGTCAGGTGTCGCTGAGGCGATGCGGCTGGCGCTTCTTGGTGTTCGGTGCATGGGCACTCCCGTGGTGCGTGTGCATGGAATGGCGTGGGTGGGGTTCAGAGTGAGTGAGTGTCCATGGGGAGGCGTGGATGCCGGGTGTGGGCGTGGTGTAATATGACGGGCGGTAAGTAGGCGTGTGGCAAGGATTAGGTTGGATTGATCGTATGTTGGGGTGAAATGCGGCTGGGCAATATATGTGCAAGCGTGGGATGCGCCAGCGATCGGGCTCGGGGGGGGTATTACAACTTAGGTGGATTACTCTACCTAGACTTACTATAGAATTAAATTTCATCGACTTCTACGGTTAAGCTGTTAATGGCAATTCTAATGTACACCATTAATTGAACTTGCCGCTCAATTTTTGGATATCGCGTCTCTTTGAACGTGCGAAAACGACACTCCCTTTATTCATTCAACTCATAGATCTGCCTCGCTCTCTGTGTCCGACGAAAAATAAAAGGAACGAGAGCGGAAGACAAGAAGGCCTTTCTCTAATTGGCCCAGACGAGAACGGAGAAGCCTCTCTTGCTGTTCGCCGAGCTCTGATTATGCCATTAGACCATCATCGGGTAGCATGAATTCATACGATCAGTATTACATTAGCGGTTAGGCATAGTCTCTGATTATAACTCTATACTCTTGTTTATGCTATCATGCCACCGTTGAGTAGCGTGTATCCATACATCAGTATTACATTAGGGGTTAGCATAGTCTCTGTTATACTTATACTCTGTTTATGCTATCATGCCACCGTTGAGTAGCATGTATCCATACATCAGTATTACATTATGGCTGGTTAGATAGCTCTCTGTTATACTTATACTTCTGTTCATTGCTATCATGCCCACCCGTTTGAGTAAGCGTTTGTATTCTTACATTCAGTATATACATTAGAGGTTAGCATCAGTCTCTGTATATACTTATAACTTTCTGTTTATGCTATCATTGCCACCGTTAAGTATGCGTGTATCCATACATCAGTATTACATTAGAGGTTAGCATAGTCTCTGTTATACTTATACTCTGTTTATGCTATCATGCCACCGTTAAGTAGCGTGTATCCATACATCAGTATTACATTAGGGGTTAGCATAGTCTCTGTTATACTTGATACTCTCGTTTATGCCCTATCAGGCACCGTTGAGTGCATTTGAATTCATTAACATCAGTAATTACATTAGGGTTAGCATAGTAACTGTTAACTTATACTCTGTTTTCATGCTATCATGCCTACGCTTAAAGTAGATGAATTCATACAATCAGTATTACATTAGGGCCGTTAGCCATGAGTCTCTGTTTATACTTATACTCTGTTTTATTGCTATTCAGCCACCGTTAATAGCTGTGTATCCATACGATCAGTATATTACATTAGAGGTTAGCATAGGTCTCTGTTATACTTATACCTCTGTTTATGCATATCATGCCACGTTAAGTTTGCGTGTATCCAATACATCAGTATTACATTGGTGGTTTAGCCATAGTCTCTGTTATACTTATACTCTGTTTATGCTATCATGCCACCGTTAAGTAGCGTGTATCCATACATCAGTATTACATTAGGGGTTAGCATAGTCTTTGTTACAGTTATACTCTGTGTATGCTATCATGCCACCGTTAAGTAGCGTGTATCCATACATCAGTATTACATTAGGGGTTAGCATAGTCTTTGTTACA
>NW_014577229.1:364050-371550 GCF_000485595.1 Priapulus caudatus
CTGGTCAATGACTAAAACACAATTATGCATCACGCACGCCAGCGCTATCCACGGTAAGGTATATATCTAGCGCTTATAGAGACGATAGCCACCTGCTAAGTAAGATTCAGACAGATGATTGTTAGATTCTGCGCTCCACTTGTTGCCAGAAAATACGCGAACGAACCGGCATACACAAGCGGACGCCATCGCACCGCACACCACGTACGCACACACGCACGCACAACAAAACATAAGAAATGGATGGGAGGGGCACGCCCTCCTCCATACTTGCTACCCTATAGAAACTGCCGAATCGTTCACACTCATATCTTGCTCGAGTGCATGATTTCCTGCCACGCCAGATTCGTTCCCCTCGAGAAGAAAAACCCCTAAATACCAGTTTCAACGCTTCAGTTTAAGATGCAGTGTGTTATATTGCTTTGTGGACACATAATATTTCTTCCCCGTGAGACTCCGTAAGCTATCGATAGATAGCTGACAGATGTTGTAAATAACCACATATATACACACGCCCACAAAAACAATACACACATACCAAAATTAATAGATGCAATGCATGGAGCATGCACTGGATTTGATATGGATGGATGATGGATTGGCGGTGTGGATGGATGGAGGATGGATGGATGGATGGATGGATGGATGGTGATGGAATTGGATGGATGGATGGCATGGATGGATGGATGGAATTGGATGGATGGATGGATGGATGGATAAATGGTCATGCATGATTGCAATGCATGCCATGCATGGATGGATGACTCGATGGATGGATAGATGATGGATGGTCGTGGAATGGCGATCGATCGATAGATAGATAGATAGATAGATGATAGATAGATAGAATTAGGACAGATAGATAGATAGATAGATAGAATAGACAGATAGATCGATAGATAGCATATATAGATAGCTAGATAAGATAGATAGCATAGATAGATAGACAGATGGATGATGAAATAGATAGATAGAATAGATAGATAGATAAGATACATAGATATTATAGCATAAGATAGATAGATAGATAGATAGATTAGATAGTAGATAGATAGATAGATAGATAGATAGATACATAGATAGCATAGATAGAAGCATAGATAGATACATAGATAGCTAGATAGATAGCATAGATAGATTAAATAAATAGATAGATAGATAGATTAGATAGTAGATATTATAGATAGATAGATAGATAGCATAGATAGATAGATAGATTAGATAGATAGCATTTAGGATAGCGTAAATAGAGATAGATAGAAAGCATTAGATAGATAGAATAGTTAGATAGATAGATAGCACTAGATAGATAGATCGATAGATACATAGATATATAGATAAGATAGATAGATAAGATACATATGATAGATACGATAGATTAGGGATAGATAGTAAGATTAGATAGTATAGTAGATAAGAATAGATAGATAGATAGATAGCATTCAGAATAGATAGATAGATAGATGATAGATAGATAGATAGATAGATAGATAGATAGACAGATGGAAATTGAATAGATTTAGATAGATAGATAGGATAGATAGATAGATAGATAGATAGATAGATAGATAGATAGATAGATAGCATAGATAGATAGATTAGATAGATAGATAGATAGATAGATAGAATAGATAGATAGGATAGATACATTACTACACTAGATAGATAGATAGGATAGCATTAGATACATAGATGCTATATAGATAGATAGATAGAATAGATAGAATAGATTAGGATAGATAGATAGATAGATAGATAGATACGATACGATAGATAGATAGATTAGATTAAGATAGATAGATAGATTATGCATAGATACATAGATAGATAGGATAGATAGATAGATAGCATAGATAGATAGTAGATAGATAGATAGCGTAAATAGATAGATTAGAAGATAGAAGATAGATAGTTAAGATTAGATAGATAGATAGATAGAATCGATAGATACATAGATATATTAGATAGATAGATAGATAGATAGATACATATAATATAGATTAGATAGATAGGATAGATAGATAGATAGATAGATAGATAGATAGATAGATAGATAGATTAGATAGATAGATAGATAGATAGATAGATAGATAGATACGATAGATAGATAGATAGATACGATAGCATTAGATAGATAAGATAGATAGAATAGATAGGTAGGTAGTAGTATACGGGTAGATAGGTAGCATAGTAGATAGGTAGATAGATAGATAGATAGACAGTAGATAGATAGATAGAAGATGATAGGATTAGCATAGATTAGATAAGATTAGGTAGATAGGTAGATAGCGCTAGATAGATAGATAGATATTATAATAGATTAGAAAGATAGATAGATCAGCATAGCCATAATAGATAGATAGATTAGATAGATAGATAGATAGATATGATACGCATAGATAGCATAGATAGACTTAGATAGATAGATAGTAGATAGATAGATAGATAGATAGATAGATAGATAGATAGATAGATAGATAGATAGATAGACAGCTAGATATACATATAGATAGACAAACAGATAGACGAATAGATAGGTGTTATACGAGATTCTATATCTATGTCACCTTCCCATCGTTTTAGAGGGGGAGAAATATGTGCACTTGATTTCCGTGGTTACGGCGTCTCTGGTTTACCGCCCTGGCACAATTGCGTCGCCTTTCGTGACTACATCACACATTCAACACTCGCAACACTCTGCTGCCGACATATGCATAGCAGCCTAAGTAAAATCTGCGCCGGCCGCGTTCATGTGCAGCGAGAGTGAGACTGTGTGTGATGCAGAGAGCAGAGAAGAGATGAGAGACGATAGCAGAGCAGAGAAAGAGAGAGGAGACGAGATTGAGAGTAAGTGAGATACTGAGAGAGAGTTGAAGAGTGTAGAGAGAAGAGAGAGAGAGAGAGAGAGAGTCTCTTATCGACTGCAATGCAGACGTTTGTGCCATCTGCCGCCGTGCTATAGAGGCGGCGGACACACACATCCCCACACACACGCACACTGAGTGGGTGACAATATTATATAGCAGACGACACTCGGAACACTTGACGTTCGACGACGACAATGGTTGACGGGGATTGCGATTATGAATAAGCGATTATTTAATAATTAACGATGTCATCATTATCCCGGCTGAAAAGGAAGCCGGTAACGTCCCTAGCTCCTGCCATTTCCTAAAAAGCGTACCCGGAAATGTACACGTAAAGGAGACGCTGACACTGTTGACACTGTTGACGCCTATTCTGTTGACAGTAAGACTGTTGACACTGCCTCTATAGCGTTTCGATGTACCGTAGTGTTACCGCGTAGCTGAAAGAGTTTATTTGTTTGTCGATGCGTCTATCAGACGTCGATACACAGATAGTGTGCACCCACTCATACTATCATAGTATCACTACTGTCAGCTAAAACAATGCGAAATCTCATGCGTTGCTCGCGGTTCGTTTGACGCACGCTCGCGGAAGCAACACGTTGTAAAGACGTTCGATTTTCTTCCTTTGCTAGCTAACATTTCACCAGCTAGCTAACATTTTACTAGCTAGCTAACATTTTACTAGCTAGCTAACATTTCACCAGCTATACTCAATACGTGATGAATTCATAGCACTTACGTACGACGCGCGCGAAAATATCACCTTCGTTCGAATAACAAAAGCATGAACACGTTCTAACAAACAGACAGAACAGAAGAACTATTATGTATATATATATGGATTACGTATCCGTGTCTTAAGTAATCTATAAGCACTTCCTATCGTATGGACTCACGTCGATCGCGGATGGCCGGGAAACGCCCGCACCGTAAATCATGTCGTCATCGTCCGATAATGAAAAAATTAGCCCGCGTATCAAAAACAAGAGCGTCATACAAAAACATGCGAACATCGCGAAGTGTAAAAGAGAGCGCGCGAGGCGATACGCGCGCGTCTAACTTACATGTGAAATCGAGCACAAGGCGTCGAATTTCCTCGCGATGCCGCCCGCAATCAGCTGAAACTTTCAGCGGGATCTTTACGCCTTGTCTTGGCGCTCGCGATCACGCTTGCTCCTTCACGCACGCACCCCCAATTTATAGAGGAATCAATCCGCGCGCGGGAAACACCTCACGCCGGATTTAGTCCTTTATAACTCGAATCAGAGCGCGGCTCCGTCGCTGTCGCGCCTTCACCCCCGCGCCACGCCGCTTACGTCATCACCACGATACCTGCTCCGTCCTCCGCCATCACCGCCGCCGTACGGCCGTCAGGGGCGGGATCTCGTCTCGCGGAGGCGAATCTGCATGCGGAGACGGCGCGCGCGGAGAAGCGGGGCAGGAGGCGTGAATGACGCTGGCGGGAGGGGGAGGGGGATGAAGGGGATGGAGGACGGGGAGGCAGGCAGGAGGAGGCGCGAGGAGGATGCTGGATCGATGGCGACACGGGACGCAGTTCAGGCGTCCCGCTACGCTAACGTGCGAGTAACATGCACTTAATGAGTTTGTTATAAATTAATCCACCGACAGCAGCAGCCGGCGCGCGGCGTGCTTCACGTGCGCGCACGCCTATAGCGGTACATGCAGGCGGCGCGGGCAGCAGGGGGCCGGCGGGGCGCCGTGTATGCGACGTCGTAGCAGGGGTTAGTACACGGTATAGGGAACTGTCCAGCTTGCATCCCATTTGCTTACTCGAAATCGCGGAGCGCGGCCTTTAAGGTGGCAGCGCTAGATTTGTTATGATGAAATCGTTACTGGTGCCTAACCGCGTTAGCGGACGGTGCTTGGTTTCACGCCTCCCATTCGAGTCATCCGCCTTGCAGGCGCACCGACGACGCAGTAGTGACGATAGCATATCGTCGCCTGGCCTCTCTTCCATTGTCTGACAATGCACGTTGGGTATATACACGTCGATAGTGTCTATAGTGATTCTAAAACGTTATTGCATTAAGAACCGCCGCCTAGACCGGTGATTGAGTTATTCCAATAACATGTGCTCATATATATATATATATATATTATATATAATAATATATATATAGCATAATATAGACGTATATAAGATTATTACATCACCTTCTCTTCAATATATAATATGTAATATATATATATAGGGAGAGAGAGACGAGAGAGAGAGCAGGGAGAGAGAGAGATGAGAAAGAGAGATTGAGAGAGACGAGAGAAACAGGAAAGGAGAGAGAAGAGATCCATACGGCGCCTGGTCTTTACGTCCCTACTTCGATTTGATTTATCGAGGCGCATTGTAATAAGAGACGCGCATTTACGCATCGATGCAGCTGCGTTACAAGATTGGCAATGCAAATTTAAAACATGGCGGCGATAATAAGGAGCAATGCGATTTCTTTAAATGAGCTTACAGACATGTTCTACCCGCGGTGTCATAGATCACCCCGTTTCGTCCCACGAACCACATCACATAATCACGTAGAGAGGGCGGGCCCCGCCAAACCCTTTGAAGAAAACGACCGCGCGCTAATTATTTCGATGTGCATTAATAATATATTGTGAGCTTTAGTATGAAGAGTAGCCGCGGTTGTCGAGCATCCAGCGGGTACGTCATGGCGATCGGCATCTCAACGCGTCGGCGTAGTTGACCGCGGCTCCGCCACCCCGTTGGGAAGACAGCCAAGGCTGTTGTGTTCCGCCCTCACTCCGGCCGAGAAGAGAGAGAGAGAGAGAAGGATGAGAGAGAGAGCGCAAGCTGTGAAAAACAATGGGAGGAGCGAGAGAGGAGTATGGGGCAATGGTAAATAACGGGAGGCGGAGTAGAGGGTGGCTCCGGGCGAACTGACGCCGGCAAGCATAGGTATTTTCATCCCATCTACGGTGCCGCACATCGTTACGCGTGTGTCAAGCTCTGTGGGTGTGCTCGCCGTTTGTATGCCGTGGTGTGTGGGAGTGAGGCTTGTGCGCCGGTGGGTCGTGTGAGGGGATGGGCGTGGCGTGCTGGGTCACTCTGGCGTGAGTGGTGTGTGCATCTGTAGACGTGAGTCGGCTGGTCCATGGCGGTGGATGGGGGTGGCGTGGTGTAATATGACGTGCGTAAGTAGGGTGTGGCAAGATTAGGTTGGTTGGACGGTTGTTGGGAGTCGAAATGCGTGGGGAGCAAAAATATATGTGCAAGGTGGGATTGCGCAGCGATCAGGGGGGGGGGGTATACAACTTAGGGGATACTCTACCCTAGAGCATATATTATAGAATTAATAATTCATCGTTCTACGTTACAGTGTTAATGATAGTTTAATGTACACCATTATGAACTTGGCTAATTTGGATATCGCGTCGCTGCTTTGAACGTTGGAACGACACTCCCTTTATCATTCAACTCAATAGGATTGCCCTCGTCTCTGTGGTCCGACGTAAAAACAAGGACAGAGGAAGTCAAAGAAGCTTTCTCATAATGGCCAGGGCAGAACGGAGAAGTCTCTCGTGCGTTCGCCGAGTCTGTTATAGCTTAGACCATCATCGGGTAGCATGGAATTCACCTACATCAGTATTACATTAGGGTCTAGCATCAGTCTCTGTTATACTTATACTCGTTTTGCATCATGCCACCGTGAGTAGCGTGTATTCATAATCAGTATTACATTAGGGTAGCATAGTCTCTTATATTATATCTGTTTATGCTATCAGTAGCCAACGTTAAGTTTAGCGTGTATCCAATACATCAGTATTACATTAGGGGTTAGGCAAGGCTTTGTTACAGATTATACTCTGGTATGCTATCATGCCACCGTTGCAGTAGCATCATTCATACCATCAGTATTACATTAGGGGCTTAGTAGTCTGCTGTTATACTCTCATCTCTGTTTATGCTATCATGCACCGTTGAGTAGCGTGTGTATTCATACATCTCTATGCTATCAGGCGACCGTAGAGTATAACATGTATTCATACATCAGTATTACATTAGGGGTTAGCATAGTGTCTGTTACAGTTATACTCTGTTTATGCTATCAGGCGACCGTAGAGTATAACATGTATTCATACATCAGTGTTACGTCAGGGGTTAGCATAGTATCTGTAACAATTATACTCTGTTTATGCTATCAGGCGACCGTTGAGTAGCATGTATTTATATATGAGTATTGCGTCAGGGGTTAGCATAGAATATGTAACAGTTATACTCTGTTTATGCTATTAGACCACCGTTGAGTAGAGAGTATTCATACATGAGTATTACGTCAGTGTTACAATTACACGAACCGCACACGCGTTTAACTGCGTGCTGTCTGTCTTGCACGCTGCTAGACACGCGTACAGACAAGCTACAGGCAAATGCAGCGTGTCTTAACGTGATTGCGTACTAGATTAGGTCCGCAAGTGTCTTTATTGTGTCACTTATGAGTGCTTTATCATTAGCAGTTGCGTAATGGGTAACTAACTAGCTATAAGCTAGCATGCGTGGCTCCCGCACACACACACGCGTCTGGTGCATGCGCACCACAGCGTGACGTAATCAGAATAAAGGTGAAATACACATCCGTATTTTCCGGTTATATTGCGTTAG
>NW_014577229.1:376381-379964 GCF_000485595.1 Priapulus caudatus
CCACGTCAACACCGCCATATCTTCGATCGAGGACCACCCACGGCTGCGCTCTTGTTTGTTTGCGCGGCGCTGCGGGCGGTGGCGGGGTTAAGGTGACTGTAATGGCAAACAATAATGGCCGACGATAAGGCGAATCTTTTGCCGCGGTCACGGAAAAGCGCAATCAAAATCTTATCGGTACCTCGATGCAGCGGCTTAGCACTGCAGATAACGACACGAGCCGTAATTATGGCAGGATTGAATGGCAACACCCTCATCATGAGCGGGACTCTGAGTGACACCCCGGGCTGCCACTCTCTCTCTCTCTCTCTCCCTCTACCTCTCTCGTAGTTCTTCGTCTTCATCGTTCTTCGTTTGTGTGTATCTTTCTCTCGCACGCCCTAACCATATTTATTACCCGCTATCTTTTCCATTCGACGTCCCCGTCTCGAGAAACGAGAGACTTCGGCGAGCAATCAGACTCTAGCTGTTAGTCTTTTCCCCACCATCTGCCGCGTGTGGACCGCTAGCACTGAGAGAGAGAGAGAGAGAGAGAGTGGCAGCCCGGGTTGTCACTCAGAGTCCCGCTAATGATGAGGGTGTTGCCATTCAATCCTGCCATAATTACGGCTCGTGTCGTTATCTGCAGTGCTAAGCCGCTGCATCGAGGTACCGATAAGATTTTGATTGCGCTTTTCCGTGACCGCGGCAAAAGATTCGCCTTATCGTCGGCCATTATTGTTTGCCATTACAGTCACCTTAACCCCGCCACCGCCCGCAGCGCCGCGCAAACAAACAAGAGCGCAGCCGTGGGTGGTCCTCGATCGAAGATATGGCGGTGTTGACGTGGGCGCAGACGTGACGATTGCGCCAGGGTGATATTTAAGGTGTGTGTGACGGGTTAGGGGAATCGTGAGGCACATAATGAAACGCGCGCGTGTGCAGTAGTTAGCAAACCTATACTAGGGTTTCTTTAACACCGTATCTGTCCAGATAATATGGCGAAGAACTGCAACAGCGTCAGACTGTTTTGTCTCTCTGTTATTACTTTGTCCGTGTTTGTTTCCTATGAGAATCGTGTATGGTTCCCTTTGTTTATTAACGAATAACCCGCCCGCGAGACATCCTCGTGTGTTTCCCCCTATTGCGTTCTGATGCATACGGGTATGAAAAGCTCGATTTAGCTTGCCAAGCTGAGCGCGAAATGCTGACATTTGATTCTAGCGCCTGCGAAGTGACTTCATGGTTGCTCTCTCATTCTTCCTGCGTCGCGTCGAGTATACACATGCATTCACTTATCCCTGACTGATACCCCGCGACTCTTTGAAACACGAGCAGCGGCTTTTCAATGCGCTGTCCCTTCGACCCTTGTCTCGGGTTTAGCTCTTTGAACGCGTCAATTCATCGCGACATTGATCTGTGTTTTTCGCGGCGACAGTTTTCCCTCGGCAACACACGATGGCCGCTAGGCGCGCATCTTTCCGCCGTGTTCCCGCATGCGAGTGCGACGCGCTCTCGAAAAAGCTTCCGTGGTTTCGCTCTCTCGCATTCATTCTCTCGGTGCTGCCTTCCTTGAGTGGCGCGTGTCTCATTCTTGTGCAAACGGCCTGGGAATCAAACCTTCGCGTTCTTGCCGTTGAAGAGTGTGCGTTTGTTTTTTCTCTTTACGTCTCGTTTTCGTGAGCCAAACAACGAATCGGGTTTCTATGCTAGATAAAAAAAAAGCTCTCCTACACTCCGATGATCATAACCCTTTACCCATTCGCAACGACCTCGGCTGCACTGCGGCAACTCTTCTTCTTCTTCTTCTTCTTCTTCTTCTTCTTCTTCTTCTTCATCTCCTTCTTTTTCTTCTTCCTCTTCGTATTCTTCATACGTTAACGTTGCATGCGGGCGTAAAGATGTAGTATATAATTGGATGACGATGACCCATAAAAATAATATACTAGGTAGACTCTATACGTAGACCTTAGGTGTCTCTATATATTCCTATGCGCGGACCCGATGTATTTCACGCTCTCGGCTGACGGGACACGGCGCTGTTATTTCATCGGGAGTTCGCGCGTGTTTTCTCCCCCGATGCCGTATGATGACCCGGACATCACGAGATCTATAGCCATCCATCCCTCCTAGCCACGGATTGAGAGCCAATTAAGAAAATTCACGAAAAAGCAAACAATGGTCGTATTCGTTTCGTCGCTCCACCCTGCATCGCGCGCCCCCGCCACCTCACCGCCGTGTCCCTCTCCGTGATGGCAGGGATGCGAGCGCCCGAGAAGCGCCGCGCAGGGTATTTCATTCACGGACTGCTTCTCTTCATTAGCCACGATTTGCTTGTGCAATAAACAATAAGAAGTTGTCGGTGGCAATTTCCCGCTTGCATGCCGTCAATTTTCAGCCTGATTACTGTAGGTAATTGCTCTTATATAATCAAACAGCTCTCCAGTTTTAATTCTGGCGTGTGCTCTCGCACATCGGAGCTGAAGGCTGATCGAGGGCCACTTGCTGCTGCTGCTGCTGCTGCTGCTGCTACGGCTGCTGCTGCTTCTGCTGCTGCTGCTGCTGCTGTGAGCATGAGCAGTAGAGCAGAGAAGGCAGTGCGGGGGAATGAAGGGCTTCGGCGGAACGGCAGCCATCTTGGAATCCGCCGTGGTGTGGGTTCTCGTTGCAATCCGCCACGCGTCGTCGTCGGCGTTGTCGGCGGCGGCAGCGGCGTTGTCTGCGGCGTCGACGTCGTCGTTATCGTTGTCGTCGCTTTTATATTTAGAGTTAGACTTACGCTTTACTTTTTCAGGTGGTTTTGTCTTTCTTCTTTTGTTCGCAGATAATGCGTCACTCTGTTTCTCCACGTGATCTGTTTATCTGTTGACATCTTCCTGCTGCGATCGTACACACCTCTTGATCTCCTGCATGAGTGTCTTCCTATTTCTGTCTCGCTTGTTTTCTCTATTTCTCCCTTCTCTCTCTCTCTCTCTCTCTCTCTCTCTCTCTCTCTCTTTCATTCTCTCTCACACACACACTCTCCTCCCACACTCTCTCTCTCTATCGTTCTCTCTCTGACGCACACATCACATTCTCACGTATACTTTTTCTCTATTGCTCTCCACCTCTCTCTCCGTCCCTCTGTCTCTTTTCTCTGACTCACTTTCTCCTTCCCCTCTCCCTATTTCGCCCCCTTTCTCTCTCTCTCTTCCCATCTCTTTCGCTGTTGCTCCCCCCTCACTCGACACCTTCTAACGCGTTGTTAGTTATCTCGTTTACTTGCTACGCGTCTCTGCTGTAATTTAATAGGGAAGCTCCTGCAGATATAGACATAAGTAGTAAATTAAGCATTACTAATCACGTCCTTTCCTTTATCGAGACAGCGGCTTAAGTCTCACAGATCTCCTCCTTCTTCCTCCCGCGAGCAACGGACAGGTAAAAAATTCATGACGGAGAGCGAACAAAAGGAGAGAGAGAGAGAGAGAGAAAGAAGAGAGAGAAGAGAGAGAGAGAGAAGAGAGAGAGAGAGAAGAAGAAGGAAGAGAGAGGGAGGAGAGAGAGAGAGAGAGAGAGAGATAGAGAGGGAGGAGGAGAGAGAGAGAGAGAGAGAGGAGAGAGAGGA
>NW_014577229.1:381685-394801 GCF_000485595.1 Priapulus caudatus
TTACTATTATTATTATTAACAATATTATTAATTCGGCAGGCTATCGGGTTTCTTGCTGTAAGCGCATTAGCATCGTTGCCGTCATATTTTGTTCTAGCGGCGCGCACACCACGCGATCAATTCACGCTCTGTCAGAATCGTCCGCGCTCGCTCAAATCCCCGCTTAGCACATGATGAGCATTTTGATGTTCGGCTCGACGCGGCGTCCGTAGCCGAGTCAGTGTCGCCTATACCAGAAGCATGCGCGGACGAGCGCACGCTCAGATATCGGGTTATATTATTATATTCCATCTCAAAGCCCGCAGTGTGAGTGATCGCTTGCAATCCTATGTCGCGGATGCATTTATCGCTCGTGTGGAATGATCACAGCGCGACAACAGCGAGTAGAAATCTAGTATGTTTATATTGTATTCAGCAAACGGTGGCGACAGGATGCGACGCTTGGCACGTCACACCTAGCGCATAAGACGTTATGCATAAAACGCGCGACGACAATGGACGGGCGCGCCTCAGGTATCGCCTTGCGCCGGGGATGGGTGACGCGACGCGCCACACCTACGAGTCAAGGTCCGGCCGATAATGACGAAAAACCGGTCGGATTGAAAATGTCGCCGTGCGGTTTTCGGAAACGTATAAATATAGGCACAGACGAAAGATCATAAGTAAGTTATTACCCAGAGGAAGAGACGAGAGACGATGTAGTGGAGATAGACGAACACAGAGATGACGGGGCCGTAGTGTATATATATTTGTATTGTGTTTTACTAATAAAGTCCGTCTTCAAGAAAGATTTCTTCGACTACATCGTCTTTACTCTTTGCTACAATCTGCTACCATTTGCTAACTCGACGCTGCTACGATGCCGGAGCGGAGATCAACAACCCTTTTTCCCAGTACACCATTTATGATAAAGTTATGAAATCTAGTTCGTGACGATAGAGGGATGTTGGGTGGCGTCGCGGGGTCTCGACCAGTGTTCGATGATCCGAAAAATTCCGTGTGAAATGACGTCATATTCCAGCGATCTTTTAAAATCATTTCCGTTTATCATTAAGATCACTTCCGGTGGGTAATTGAAAGAATTTTCGTTGCTCATGACGATCACAGACAGTGATCATTACGATCATATGTGGGTGATCAATGCATTCATGTACGGTGATACGATCATATGTAATGACCATTACATTCACAGTTAATGATCACTACAATAATAAATGGTGATCATTACAATCATATGCGTTATAATTACGATCATTTACGTGATCGTTACGATCATTCACGTGATCGTTACGATCATTTACGTGATCATTACGATCATTTACGTGATCATTACGATCATTCACGTGATCGTTACGATCATTTACGTGATCATTACGATCATTTACGTGATCATTACGTTGATTTACGGTGATTATTACGATCAATTGCGCTGATCATTACGATCAATGACGACAAGCACTCGAATCACGTGGCGATCCACTGACTACATCACCTGAGAGGCGGATACACATCGCGGTGTGCACACGGACTCCTGACTCTGCCCCCTCCTCCCTCATCTTCACCCCGCTATTAGCACGCACACACCTGCGTACACACACGCACGCAGCGTACACCTCGCTGTACGCAAGAGTCACCGCGATTACCCACACGCACGCGCTCACTCACGCACGCACGCACTGACTCACGCACGAAGGCACGCACGGACACACTCATGCACGCACGCACGCACGTACATACGCAAGCACGCACGAAGCAGACGCTCTCGCTCGCAACGCCGCATCTCTCTCCCCTCCCCCAACCTCCTACCCTCCTCCCCTAACCTCCTCCCCCAACCTCCTGCCATCCTCCCCTAACCTCCTCCCCCAACCTCCCCTGGTAAACGCTTTCTGCGTTGCTGCCTCCGAAAGGAGAGCTTTACGGGACAGAGAGAGAGAGAGACGCCCCGCGTCTCCTGCGCCGCCGCCGTCTCCCGCTTCCCCGTCCCCCAGCAGCAGCAGCAGCAGCAGCCTCACCACAGCTCACACCTAATCAAGCTTCGCACCTATAAGCATTATTAATTGGCGGTGCGCGCATTGTTTACACTGGCAGCGGTGGTCGGGCGCGCACAATGCCGCGGCGTTTCTGCACTCGTGCGCAAATGCGACGCGGATCCCGCGCGAAGCTCGTTAGATCGCTGAGGCAGAAAATCCGTGATTTTGCCGCCGAATATATACCTGAGGACGCGGTTCGGCAGCAGCGTACCTGCCGGGAAGCTGAGCGCGACGGGAGGGGGCAGGGGAAGCGGAGGAGGCAAGGGGAGCGGGAGAGGGGAGGGAGGGAAGGAGATTAGCGGCGTTTTATTTTTAATGGCTTAGTTTTTCAACGCCGCCGCCGCCGCCGCCGCCGCCGCCGCCGCCGCTGTCGTCGCGCACCTTCTGCGCCTATTCATGCAGGTGCGTTGTTTATCGATTGCGCGTGACAGTGTTAGCCGGGTGTGGCGCATGTGCTTGTTGCCCCGCGCGTGTGTTATGTGCCGGCTGTGTGTTGTGTGGCGGGTGTGTTGGAATGCTGTGGTGCTGGCCCCACCGCCTCGCGAATGGTGAGTACAGGCTGGAATGTGAAAAAGGCCCAAATGTGACAGAACCTCCTCCGCCGGGGATGCGTTGTGTTGTGATACGAGGTGTTAGGTATATTGCTGGAGGATTGGCCGGCCGCAAGTGGTAGGATGAGAGCGCGTATCGCAACGGAGAGGTGTCCTGGGATGGAGGATGACGCCCCCCGGCTCTGCCGTGTCGTACTGGTGCCCCCGCTGGTGTCCACCATGGCTCGTGCGTGGACGCAGCGACCTAATGCCGAAAACAATCATGTGGGCGCTGACCCCCGATCTGATGCTGGTGAGCTCGAGTGGTGGATCGTGCCCACTGTACCGCCCCGCGGCTTATGGATTCGTCGTATTAGCTGCCACTAGAAATGGAGGTATATTCGTGTCTGTGTCACCCGCTTTCTCGCTCCTTCCCCCCCCACTCTCCCCGCTATGCACCCGGTGTATGACGAAAGAGAAACGATTTGTTGCGAATTGTACTGTGTACCGATTGAGCTCAATTGTGGTTACGCGTAGTAAAATGTAGGTGTCATATGCTCGTAGAGATAACGAATTGTCCTTGTTTATTTGAGTCACTACTTTCCTGCCCTGTATTACTCTTCTGAGTATATAATATATATATATACCTGTGTTTGGCGGTGTTAGATAGGTTAGAGAATATGGAGTATTAAGGTACTCTTAGCATGACACGAGGCACTCTTGTTCGTCGTGCTACGTGGTGTATAGATAGGCTTTGGTACCGCACGTGCCTCTCTCACACCACGCGTGGTTTTCGATGTGTGTGTGTGATGCGGTGGTGGTTTTCTCGTTCGTATGGTCATGGTTTTGCTCGTGTGGGTGCTGCTGGATGCTGGTGTATGCTGTGCACGATTATTCATTTACGTCCACACTGCCTTTTGTCGTTCTTCGTGTTTGCTTATTGACTCCTGTGTGGTAGTGTCGTAAAGCATGTGATGTGGGTGTCTCGCTTTCTGGTATTAGACAGAGCCGCGAATATCTCTCTTCTTCTCCTTCACTCTGTCTCTTCTCTCTCTCTTTCTCTCTCACTCTCTCTTAGTCCATCATCCCCTCATCTCGTGTTCTGGCCTCTACCCCCGTAGCCCCTTATCCTCGCTCTCCTCTCTCTCTCCCCTCTCCTCTTCTCTCTCTCTCTTCTCACTCTCTCTGTCTCCCTTACAGCTCTGCTCTCTCGTCAGCTGCTCCTCTCCTCATCGCTCCCTCCTCCCCGACATCTCCTCTCCATCTAATCCGAATCCCTCTCTTTAATGAACTGTCTATCTGCAATATAATCATACCTCTCTCTACTACAACCCACTTCCATACATCATTCATAAAATCTCATCGCTCTTCTATAACCAATATCTCATCAATCTACTCTCACAAATTTACTACTACATATAATAATCTCCCTCTCTCTCTCTGCTCTATCATCTTCTCGGCTCTCTTTCTTACTAGATATGTATATATTATATATATATAATCAAGAGCGGATTAATACCATGTATTTATCGCTCTTGATAATATTGTGTGTCGCCAGGGTGTGTCATTCCTTACTTTAAGTTACACTTTGGGACTGAGATCGCTTCGTGAGCCGACCGGACCACGCAACGGACCCGCACGCACCGCGACGGCCGGCCGGGACTGCTGTTCAGGCACTTGCTGCTCGGTGTGATCTGTACCGCGCATTGTTCTATTAGATTAGATGAGGGAATTGCTTTTGACAGCCTGCTCACTCCATGACGTAGGGGGTCTGCGCGCGGAGAATTTTACCTTTACAGCTGCGATACTAGTTCGCAACGTGTGAAACTAATTGAGATCAAATTGCTTTGTGCTCAGCGACCCAAACATTAGTAACACGGACGGGACTCAACCCCAGACCTGCGGCGCGAGGCTGACTGCCAGTGTAAGCCTAGTAGGCGCGCAAGGCTTGTTCTCGACCTTCTTGCATCTCCACCAGATACGTGATTTTTTGGACCTATTGCCATCATTCCGCACTGATTTGATCGAAGATTGTGTTTCGTGAGATGTAAGGCGATGGGTCAACTTCGCTCTCGTTCGATTTTGTCGTCTGCTCATATATAGATTATGCCTGATGTTTAGCAGATGTCTTCGCGCCTTGATGTGGAGCCGGTGATGCGAGGGTGACCACACACATACACACATACATACACACATACATATACACACACACACACACACACACACACACACACACAGAGAGAGAGAAGGAAAAGAAAGAGAGAGTGAGAGCTGCCCGCTGCTGCGGCAGGTGCTTGCTTCTCGCTTTCTCGCTCCGCGTCGCTTTGACCGCAGAAACGCCTTTGATGCGTCTTTTGGCGACGTTTTCTATCGAGCGTGCGACCGTTGGGCGGTTGAAGACCCGCCGCGAAGGCGTCTGCTTCCCACCATGTGCCTCTGTGCGCGTGCGCGTGCGTGTGTGTGTATGTGCGTGCGTGCGTGCGTGCGTGTGTGTGTGTGCGTGCGTGCGTGCGTGCGTGTGTGTGTGCGTGCGTGCGTGCGTGCGTTCGTGTGTGTGCGTGCGTTCGTGTGTGTGCGTGCCTTGCTCGGCGTCATTCCTCCGCCATTCTCACGACGCTATATATTCTGTAACGGTAAGCGACTGCTAGTGTAATAATATATGCGGCGCAGCATATGCGTGGTTAGCTCGCTATTTCCCCCCTCGCACACCCCCGCTGCCGCCATAGCGCTACACGTCCCGCACGCCGAACCCCCCAAATGAGTTTTTTCGGCGAGTGAATGGCGGAAAAGGAGGTGTGTTTTTGTCGCCGTCATAATGGCGGGACTGTTGCGACGGCGTTGAGTCACAGACAGAGGCGTTCGTTGGCGTCTCGCCCGCTGTGCTCTTCTCTAGCGGGGAGTATGCGCGAGAGCTGCACACGAGCTTTACATAATGTTTGTGGCTAGCAGGCGGAGCTAGGGTTTCTTAGTGTGAGAGAGAGAGAGAGAGAGAGAGAGAGAGAGAAGGAGAAAGAGAGAGAGAGCGAGAGAGAGAGGTGTTGAGCGAGAGAGAGAGAGAGAGTAACGAAGGGGGTGCTGAGAGAGAGAGGAGGAGGAGGAAAGAGAAAGAGGAGGGGAGAGAGGGGTAACGAAGAAGGTGGGGAGAAGAGAGAGGAGGAGGAGGGAGAGGGGAGAGGGAGAGAGAGAAGGGGTAACGAAGGGGGTTAGGAGAGAGAAGGGGTAACGAAGGGGTTAGGAGAGAGAAGAGGAGGAGGAGAAATGGGGGTAACGAAGAAGGTGGAGAGAGATGGAGGAGGGAAAGAGAGGGGGTAACGAAGAAGGTGGGGAGAAGAGAAGAGGAGAAGGAGGGAGTGGGGAGAGGGGGAGAGAGAAGGGGTAACGAAGGAGGTTGGCAGAGAAAAGAGGGGGAGAAGAGAAGGAGAGGAGGAGAGAGAGAAAGAAAGAGAAGGGAGAGGGAGGGAGTCGCGAGGAATCGCACGCAAGGCGCTAATGTATCCGGCATACGACGCCCGAAATAACTGCAAGATTCGGGAAAAAAACTAGAGAGCGATGGATGTGTTTGCGTTTGACATATGACTAGATGCACTAATGATGTGTTTAACCAGCGGGCATGTTGCTTGTGCTGTGTTGCTCCATCTGCTCTCTCTCTCTGCTCTCTCTCGGTCTCTCTCTTCTCATCTCTCTCTCTCTCTCTCTACATCTCATCTCTCTCTCTCTCGCTCTCCCTCTCGGCTTCTGCTCTCTCGCTCATCTCTTTCTTTTTTTTCTCATCTCTCATTCTCTCTCTTTCTCTCTCTCGCATATATATATTAATATATTATAGTATATATAGATTATGATATATAATATATTATATAAAGTCAGGATTTGATACGGAATGTAGTATCATTCTGATTACTGCTTATGCGTGATTATTGTCGTAATTATCACGTGATAAAATATTCACTAGCATTCACTATAGAGTATTGTATAGGGTATATTTACGGTTATTGTAACGATGATAATAGATTTCACATTTTGCTCCCGCCAGTAATATCGGTGTTCATCGTCGTCGTCTTTAATTATCTATGAGCGCCGCCATCAGTTCATCACGTACCCTCGTTAGATCTATGCATGCTTAGCATTATGATGTGGCTTGGTTGTGTGTGTGTAGTTTGTGCATTCCTCACGGCGCGGTCGTCTTTATTGAGTGCGGGTGTCCGCGGTTCCAATCCCACCTACCTTGTGTTTATTTGTGTGGTCTCTCTGGTCCGGGGATTATAGTTTTGTGTTGTGTGGTGTGTGTGGATGTGGGTGGTGGCAGTTGGTGTGCGCTGTGTGGTGTGTGTTTGTGTGTGTGTGTGTGGGTGTGTGGCTGTGTGTGTCCGTATGTGCACAAACACACACGCGCGCGCGCATGCCCGCACACATCGACACACGCATGCACGCACACATGGGCACACACGCACGCAACATGCGCGCGCGTGAGCGTGAACGCACATACACATACGCGAGCGCACATAGAGAGAGCGGCGCGGAGAGAGATTAAGAGAGAGGAGAGAAGAGATAAGAGGAGAGAGAGAGATAAAGATGTAGAAGAGAGAGAGAGTTAAGGCGAGAGGAGAGAGACGAGAGATGAAAGTTGAGGTGGTGGCGTGGAGGGGGGAGAGCGAGGGCTCGAGCGAAGTAGTAGGAGAGGAGAGAATAGAGGAGTTGTGTGGTTTGTGTGGGTGGTGGGTTTCCTATCAGGAGGCTTGAATCAGTGGTGAGCGGTGCAAATTAGAGAATGAGAAAGAGAGATTGGAGAGAGGAGAGGAAAGCTTAGATGAGAGTTGTCGCCTCTTGCGAAGCGCGGGGGTTAATGATTTTAGATCGTCGCCTAACTAGGACATTGTTCTTTTTAGCGTCCCAGCGCGCGCGTGCACATCGAGCGAGCTGTGAGCTCTCCGACTATCAAAGATTTTTGTTACCCTGGGGAAACAGCTCCCCTCTGTCTCGCTCTATTGCGCGCCTGGTGTGATAGCGGACCGCCGCTGATTACTACGCTGTTCGAGCACGTTGTGGTTGGTTTTTGACGTGGCACTCATATTGAGTACATCCGTGCGTCGTGGCTCCGAATCGCGTCTCAACAGCACGAGTTTGTGTTGTGGGGTGCGTCTAGAGATAGTTAGGGGTTTTAAACATAAGGAATAGTCAATTGACTTCAACCGTTGGGCGTCGGTTCTGGTGAGCAAAACACATGAGCCGTCGTCGCTAGGTCACGTAAGATCAAATGCTATTGTATTAGAGTCTGTGCGAGCGTCAATTCTCGGAGGTCGAGTCGGACGCGGTAACAAATGCGTGTTTCACAACGCTATCCTCGGCTATTTTCGTCAAAAAGTGGTGAGTGGCTGGTGTGGTGGGTTTCGTGGTCGGGGTGGCTCGGTGTGGTGGGGGGTCAAAGGTTGATTAGTGACAAGGTTCACTTTCAAGGAGTTGACCGGTGCGAAAGAAACTCCCCGCACATGCGTATTCGCACAACTCTGACCTTCGGGTAGTAGTAGACGTAGTCAGATCTGGAATGCGCGAGATCTGCGACAGCAAGTCGGACAATCCCGTTGTGCGCTGACGATCATCGTCTTTCGCTCTGAGCGTCAGCTGTTGAGCAGTGAGGGACACAGGCGCAGCAGCTGACTGCAATCTGATGGCCTGTACATGCTGAGCGGAGGCGCCCTTCAATTAGTGATTTGTGCACTTCTGGATGCGAAGAGCGGAGGAAGAGAAGAGGGCACTGACGTATGGTATCATGACGGGTAGCGATTGAGCCATGACTGGCAAACTTTGGAGGTGCCGACTCTCGCGACGGGGGGCGATTGGGGTACGCTTCGCGTAGTGTTGGCGTGAGGAGCGCATCCAGGTTGAGTGGGGAGTTGGTCTGATTAGTATTGAATGCAGTATCAAGGAGGGAGGGGTGAGGGAATCTGGAATGGCACTGCTCGAGAGGTGTATAAACCCAACGACTCATACTGTCTGAGAACAACTCTTGCGCTGAATGTACAAGACTGCCGAAAATCAGCTCGGCCGCCGCTCGTACATTGCAGAGACGTTCAATGGCAGGTGCGGGCGGCTCCACCACCCTAGTAACTTATTCAATACCAGAATCACCTGTCAATCGCAGGCACACAGATAACACACTCATGAACTCTATGGAGAACCACGACATATATTGTACTGAGATGCAAGCTCTATAGCTCTCGCTGAGCTGCTGCGATTGCGTCACACACTCACGCCCGAGATGGACAGGGTAAATCCACAAGAGCTATCTTTTCTGGCTGTGCGCACCACATCGATCATTGTACTCTGCTGCGCACGCGGCACACACAGCACAGACAGCCCACCACACACAACACACACACACACACCACACGACAACACACAACGACACATTCCACCACCATCACACACTGTTAGTGGCACACACACATCGACCACGAGCACAACCAGCAGACGCGTACCAGAGTATTAACGCCTTAGTTGTTTTAATAAACCTATTGCTCGTACTTTGTCGGCTCGCGTCTTCCACTGCCTGTGTCGAGACTTATTCCATTGAGAAAACAGATGCTCTCTTGTCTCGTTCTCAGATGTGCATAGGTTGAAAGCTTGCCTGCGACGCCAAAGCTTTTATGTGGCTAGAATCGTTAATAAATGGGGACAAGGGAGGTGATGGATTTGTGAGGGAGAAGCCCTGGGGTGAGCCATCGGATAGAAGCAGTTGGGAAGGTAGAAAGTCCGCATAAGCGATATCATACGCAGATGTTATTTCACGCCTGTTACACTGAATACCTAAGGTATATTGAAATAGACATACTTAATAATAGGAATTTTGGAAGGAAGATTGGATGCTAGTGTGCTACCTAAAGTCATTGTTAATAGCTTAAAAATCATAGCATGAAAGGCTAGCTCAAGAGCTCAGGGAGTAACACAACCGTTGATCCAGTTGAGGGAAGACACTGCGTTCGCGGCAGATCTAGAGAGGCGGGAAGCATCAATAAGAAAGGATTAACATGCACATAGTGACGGATATACGAGTCAGGGACAGAGGTGTAGCAGGTATCGAGTTGTGTTGAGTGAGCTATTGGGTGTGCCCATCGATATCGAATTAGTAATGGCACACGATCGTGTTGTCTCTCGCCTCTCTCTAAGGTACGTTACTCGACATTTCATTGGTCGTCGCCCATGTATGAGGTCTACTTGTACGAGCGTTATCTTGCTCTAACCTGTAAGATATATTTCGCAGAACTCTACCTCTTAGTGATACGCGATATTAAGATCTATTTTCCGATGGAGGCCAAGAATCTTGAGCTCTTTTCAGAAGGTGGTCACCACGCTTTCTGCAATTATGAGTGGCATTATACTGTTTGTGTGTTAGGCAGTGATTAATTTAATTTCTCGAATACTATTGGTGTCTTGGATCTCTTGGATGAAATGTGTGACGACTTGTATATATGGTCAATGAATCATATCTCGTATAAATAGCGCAATTCATTTATAGTGATATTCTCCTATTGATATCACTCCATACTTTCCTAACTCTACCATGATCATGTGCTAGTTGACCCCTAAAATCGTAGGTTTTGTTATATCGTGTTATTTTCAATATAGATTATTGGTCAATAATAGGCTCCTTTAAATCACATTGCCCACAGCACAGAAATTTGTAGCAGAAGTGGAATTTCGAATGCACGTATGGGAGCAGTACAGACGCTACATAAATGTTTTGCATGCTGCGTTTGCGGATTTCTTTACTGTATCGTTTTAATGTTTTTTGTTAAATTTACTGGATGCATCTCTACGTAAACTGTTAAAACATAACAAGTTAACTTGTTCTAATTTAGTGGATGCTATTTGCCACGCCAACCTGTAAAATATTTACTGTCAGAAGTGGGCCTGGTGTCGTGGCCGCTGGAATTAAGCTCCCGTGTATCTGTGGGGGCCGTGCGCGTGGGAGCGAGGAATCAAGTGCAAAAACTAATGGTTTGTAGAAGCAGAAAAAAGAAGAGCTGCGGGGAATTCGAACCCACGCCTGGGGAGAACCAGACTGCGATTGGGCTGAACGCAGCCCGTTAGACCCGCTCGGCCATTTCCTGACTGCCCTGCTGACACGCAAATACACGCGGCGTACACGGGTTGCGTACGGGCACGGTGCACGGCGGCGCACGCGAGCGGGGAGGAATAGATGAGGGCGTGGAGCATGAGATTAAGATGGTGATCGAGAGACAGAGGGAGAAAGAGAGTTAAAGGTGTATGCGCGAGGTGCGCGCGTGATGGGCTGTGTTTGTGTTTGTGTTGCTGGTATGCGCTGCGTCGATATACGTTTGCGCGTTGTTATGTGTAAGCGCTGCGTTCGCGTGTGAGCTAACGAGATCAAGACAAAAGACTAACTGTTTGTCAGGAAGCTGGGATTCGAACCCACGCCGTGGGAAGCCATGACTGCCCGACCTGAACGCAGGCTTAGACGCGCCGGCCATCCTGTGACTCCCTCATACACGTCAAATACACGCGCGTAGCACGGTCGCCACGGCACCGCGACGCAGAGAGAAAGATGAGTGAGCACTGAGATGAGAGTGATTCGAGAGAAGTGAGGTAGAAAAGAGAGTAAAGTGTGTATTGCGCATGTCGCGCGCCGTGTGCGTGTTGTCGTTGGTGTGCTGGTATCGCGCGCGTGTTTACGTTTGGCGCGTGTATCGTACTGCGCGTGGTGTGAGGCGAGGAATTCAGTACCAAAAATCTAACTGTTTGTCAGAAGTGGGATTCGAACCCACGCCTGCGAGAAACCAAGACTGACGATCCTGAACGCAGGCGGTAGAGCCGCTTTTTTTCGGGGGGCCCAATTGTCCTCTGGACTTCCTTCATTACACGCAAAATACGACCGCGGCGCTACGTGCACGCACACGAGCGCACGCAGCAAAGAGGCAGAAGTTAGAAAAGTCGATCGAGAAGACAGAGGGAGGCGCGAAGAGAAGGTAAGAACGGTATGAGAACGAAAGTGTATGGGGCTGGTGTCCTCCTCGCTGCAGTGTTGGATCTTGTAGGTCCTTGTGTTGGTACGCGGTGCGGGGTTATGCGCGTGCTGTGTACGTGCGCGGTATGCAGCGTTGTGCGCGCTGTATATTGCGCGCGTGGTGTGAGCGAAGAATCAACTGCAAAAAGTGGGATTGATGTCAGAAGTGGGATTCGAACCCACGCCTGTTTGGGAACCAGACTGCGACCTGAACGCAGCGCTGTAGAGCCCGTCTCGGCCATCCTGTACTCGCTACACGCAAATACACGCGCGTACACGGTCGTACACGCACGCGCGCACGCAGAGAGAAAGATGAGTTGAGCATGAGATGAGAGTGATCGAGAGACAGAGGGAGAAAGAGAGCTAAAGGTGTATGCGCATGTGCGCGCCGTGTGCGTGTGTTTGTGTTTGTGTGCTGGTATGCGCGCGCGTATACGTGCGCGTGTATGTGTAAGCGCGTGCGTGTGAGGCGAGGAATCAAGTACAAAAACTAACTGTTTGTCAGAAGTGGGATTCGAACCACGCCGGGAGAACCAGTCTGCGACGCTGACGCGCCGCTCTATAGACCGCTCGCGCCATCCTGACTCACCTCATACACGCAAATACACGCGCGTAACACAAGGTGTTTACACGCACGGCGCGGCACGCAGAGAGAAAGATGATGTTGAGCATGAGGATGATGAGTGATTCGAGAGACAGGGAGAAAGACGCGCCTATAAGGTGATATGCGCATGTGCTGCGGGCGTGCTGCGGTTTCTGTGTTGTGTGCTGGTATGCGCGTGACGTGTGACGGCAAGGAATCAAGCTACAAAAACTAAACGCGTTTGTCAAGTAAGTGGGTTCGAACCACGCGCTGGGAGAACCAGAGCTGGCGACCTCGAACCGCAGCGCCTTTAGAGCCGCTCGGCCATCCTGACTCCTTCATACACGCAAATACACGCGCGTACGTGCACGCACGCATGCACGCACGCACGCAGCGAAGAAGAGAAGTTGGAAAGTCGATCAGAGGAGACAGAGGGAGCGGCGGAAAAAGAGTAAAAGTAGAGCAACTAAAGGTGTATTGCGGTGTGTACGCGGGTGCGCCTGGGCGCGTGTGGCGTGTGTTTGTTTGCGGGTGCGGGTAAGCGCGTGCGTGTACGTTGCGCGTGTATGTGTGCGCGCGTGTATGTGTGCGCGCGTGCGTGTGAGGCAAAGAATCAACTGCAAAAAGTGTGATGTCAGAAGTGGGATTCGCATCACGCCTGGGAACCCAGGAGCTGCCGAATCCTTGAATCGCAGCGCCTGTAGACGCTCGGCCATCCTGACTGCCTCATACACGCCAAATACACGCGGCGTAACACGGGGGCGTACACGCACGCAAGCACGCGCGCACGCACGCAGAGAGAAAGATGCAGCTCGGCCATCCTGACTCAGTTATAGTGTAAATATTGCCTTAGAATTTTGTTTATTGCGTGGTTGCGTTTTAACTTGATTCTAATCTTAGTAGATGTATTTCTACGTAAACTGACCACGATTAAGAAATCTTGGAGAAAAGTTC
>NW_014577229.1:394826-396190 GCF_000485595.1 Priapulus caudatus
GAGCGGCTAGCTCCTCCTCGCAGCTGCGCCGACACGCACACACACACACACACACACACACACACACACACACACACACACACACACACACACACACACACAACCAACAGCGCAGTATTAAGCTAGTTATAACTATGTGTACTTGGGGCCCCCTGCACGACGGGGTGCCTCGTTCAGATTGCATGTTGAAGCTCCGCGAACGCAAAGCTTTTATTGGTTAATAAAATAGGGACAAGAGGGGATGGATTTGTGAGGATAGCCTGGGTGATCGATGGTGATGGACTCGCTGTATTAGCCTGCTCACAATTTACATCAAGCATATTGAAATACTAATAAAAGGAATTGGGATCTAAGTGGATGCAGCTAGAAAATAATGGCGAAATAGAATAGTAGCAGAAAGAAAGCAACCTGGAGGCGAGACTCGGAGGCGGAACTCAAGAAGAAGGGCTACACCTGGAAGGAAATGGAGCGGAAGGCGACCAACCGTCCGACATGGAGGGAGTTCACCAATGACATTATGTCGCCCAGGAGACTGGAGAGTTTCTATTCTACTAGAATAGTAGCTCTGGATAGTTTACAAATAAGCAAAATCTTGAGCTTTAGAAGTGGGCGCGAATAGCGATCCTGTTTAATTTAGGAGCAGATTTAATTTGTGAAAAATGGTGGATCTTTGTGAGAAATGGTGATCGAAGTATATATGTCAATGAATCATATCTCGTATAAATATCGCATTCATTATATGATATCCTATCTGATATCACATACATTCTCTAACTAACACCATGATCATGTGCTAGTTGGACGCCTAAAATCCTAGGTTTTGTTTATCGTGTTATTTTCAATATAGATTATAGTTCAATGAAGGCTCCTGTAAATACATTGCACAGACAAAACATTTTAGCCAGAAGTGGAATTCGAATGCACGTATGGGACGAGTACAGAACGCTACATAAATGTTTTGCATGCTGCGTTTGCGGATTTTCTTTACTGTATCGTTTTTAATGTTTGTTGTAATTTACTGGATGCATCTCTACGTAAACTGTAAAACATATTACATATTACATATTACATTTACATATTACATATTACATTTATCTAATTTAGTGGATGTATTTGCACGCAACCTGTAAAATATTACTGTCAGAAGTGGATGTGCGTGCGTGGGAGGCGAGGAATCAAGTGCAAAAACTAACTGTTTGTCAGAAGTGGGATTCGAACCCACGCCTGGAGAACCAGACTGCGACCTGAACGCAGCGCCTTAGACCGCTCGGCCATCCTGACTCCCTCATACACGCAAATACACGCGCGTACACGGTCGTACACGCACGCGCGCACGCAGCGCACGCACGCAGAGAGAAAGATGA
>NW_014577229.1:399919-402561 GCF_000485595.1 Priapulus caudatus
CTCTCTCTCTCTTTCTCTCTCTCTCTCTCTCTCTCTCTCTCTCTCTCTCTCTCTCTCTATCTCTCTATACAGTTCGCGCATCGTGTGTGTGGAGAGAGCGTACAGGGCGCGCGTACACGCACACGCTACACGCGGGTTCCCCATTCTCTCGCTCTCTCTCTCGCGACCCTCATGCGTATACACCTGTCATCATCGTTAAATTGCCTGCATATCGCGAGGTGCATTGGGCGCGTTCGCTCTGCCGCATGCATGCATGCATTATGTAGATGTGGCGCGCATTGCTGTGTTGGAAACACATCAAGCATAACGCACAGCGAGTTTCGTATAAAGATGAGTCTGCGCGTGCGTGTACGCGTCGCTGTCAATGTCGGACCGCGGGCAACGACGTCTAGAGAAAGCAAGAGAGAGCGAGAGAGCGAGAGAGCGAGAGAGAGAGAGTGCGAGAGAGAGAGGGAGAGAAAAAGAGAGAGAGAGTGGAAGAGAGAGAAGGAGAGAGAAGGAGAGAGAAAGAGAGAGACACACACACACACGCACAGAGAACGAGACAGAGAGGGGCAGAGGGAGGGAGAATGGAGAGAGCGAGAGAGAGCGCTCGGAAGAGAGATAAAACGAGAGATAGACTAAGAAATAGATAAGAAGAGTGAGAGAGAGAGCAAAAGATAGAACAAGAGATAGAGGGAGAGGGGGTGAAAGAGAGAGCAAAATATAGAGCAAGAGATAGAGCGAAACAGATTAGGAGAGAGCGAGAGAGAGAGCGCGCGAAAGAGAGGAGAGACAAAGAGAGAGAGAGGGAGAGAGACAGAGAGAGAGAGAGAGAGAGAGAGAGAGAGAGAGAAAGAGAGAGCGCGCGAAAGAGAGGAGAGACAGAGAGAGAGACACACAGAGAGAGAGAGAGAGAGAGAGAGAGAGAGAGAGAGAGAGCGCGCGAAAGAGAGAGAGAGAGAAGGTAAGGAGAGAGAGAGAGAGAGAGCGAAAGAGAGAGAGAGAGAGAAGGGGAGGGGGAGAGAGAGGTCTTCCTCATTCTTGCGCGTCGGATATCATCATCAGACATTCTTGCGGCCGAGGAATCTCTGCTCAGCATCTATTTACTTTTAGCGCCCTTGTAGTTTGCCCCGTGATGCGCGCAATCCAGCGAATGCATTTTGATTCTAATGCGCGTTGATGGGCCCAATGTGATCCCGCGTACGCGGGAGAGGAGGGAAGGAGGAAGAAGACAGGCGAGAGAGACACCCGCTCCACCTTACAGTTACTGGCTGCTGCCGCGCTTGCTATGTCCACTCGTCCTCGCATCCTCCTCGTCGTCATCATCATCATCACCGTCATCATCATCATCATCATCACCGTCATCCGCACCAACTCTTCGCGAGTAATTTTCGGATTACGAAGATAACGACATTAGTGGACGCGAATAAAAATGGCGGTTTCTCTGTGCGACGCCGAGCGCACAGTAATTGTGAACGTTACGTACGTAATATTTTAAACGCCGTACCGTTCATATATGCGCCGCCACTCGCTCACGGCGATGAGATAAAAACTAGACGGAAAACAATGAGCGTTCTATGCGTGCGTAGCGACACGAGTGAGGAGTTAATTTGGCAAGATCGGATCTCTAAAATTAAGAAGGATAACCGATCGCGTCATCAACGCGACCTTGAGGAGAGGCAGCGTAGGTTAGAAACGTCATTGCGTGTGTGTGAGTAAATATTGCCTTAGAATTTTGTTTATCGTGTTGGTTTTAACTTTGATTATAATTTAGTAGATGTATTTCTACGTAAACTGTACCACCGATTAAGAATTGGGAAAAGTTCCTGTTGAGACACTCAATAAGTATCCTGGCATTACGGCCAGAAGTGAGATTTGAATGCATGTATATGATGAGGACAGACCGCTAGAACGGCGCTTTCCGCACTCTCATTGCAACCACCGACTCAATATAGAGCAATATTATATAGCAATGCACAGCCATGCGAGCGTTTCTTATGCACTCGCAGATTATTACCTTGTTCGCTATGCAATAATAGATCGTATGCTCTATCGCTCGTCCGTCTGCTCCTAATAATAAAAATAAAATATAGACATTTCCTACCCATCCAATCTTCTTTATTCCGCCATATTGCGCGATGACGTCATCGCTCGGAATTTCGTTGAATTACGTTTATTGTGCATCGTGTCGCCGCAATCGGTCTCCGCGCGTTTGCCCCGCATCTCGACTTAATTGGATTTCGGGGGGCGGCAAAAGAGGTAAAGGTTAATTGTGCATTATGCAGATGGGCGGACGGACGGCGTCCGGGCGCGATCGCGTGTTCTCTTGTTGTCAGATGGCGTCACGATCGAGTCATGGATAGGAGGCGGCGTCTGCGGCTTAGCTCAGCGTCACGTCACGTCACGTCACACAGCCCTCGCAGGTGATGATTGCGTTAGTGTCTGAGCTGTTACCTTAGCCGCGCGTTACCCCCGCCGCGACAGGTGATCGCACGATTTCTGGCTGTTACATTGGCCGTCTGCACCCCACATGGACCGGTGAATGAATTAGTCACGGCATTTGACTATTTGAATTTTAAAATCACGCACACAGTTTATTTTAGAGCTTACATATATATTTTTTATAGCTTTTTATTATAGAGGTTATTTTACTCTATAGC
>NW_014577229.1:408226-414151 GCF_000485595.1 Priapulus caudatus
TGTGTGCATGTGCGTGCGTGTGTGCGTGCGTGTGCGTGCGTTCGTGTGCATGCGTACGAGCGTGTATGTGTGTGCATGTGCGTGCGTGTGTGCGTGCGTGCATTCGTGTGTCTGCCTGCGTGCATGCACGCGTGTGCGTGCGTGCGTGCGTCATTGTGCCTGCCTACGTGCGTGCAACCGATCAATCCATGGTTGGCAGCTTTCGTTGCCGATGATGATGATGTTGATCGCGCATTCCGTGAGGACGTGTCAACCGTAGAATCTCTCGCTGCGTGACTACGTGAGAAGTGTTGTATACAACAGCCGGTACGTGAGAATTTGTATACAACACCCGGGCAACACTCGGAGAGAGGTGCTGAAGCAGGAGAGAGGCCAGCCTGCTTACACGGTTCCTCCCCGCTATAAACATTTGCACCACTTCAGCAGCGTGTGTGATCATCGGCAATAAAGGCGAAAGAGGGAGCGCAGTATTTTGCAGCCGTAGTATGCAAGTGCGTAGTCTTCAGCAACGTGTGTGGACAGTTAATCGGGAATAAGGGCGAAAGAGGGGAGCAGTATTTGGTCGAATCCCTGAATCCATCGGCAGTTGCCGAGAGTATGAGAGAGATGCGTATAATGGTGAAAACCCTTCTGGCGAATCTGCACGCTAGCATGTCAATCGGGTTGACTTACACGCTCTGCGAGCGATTTCCTATATATTATTATATTCACGTTTTATATTTATGACGGAATGTTTGCGTGCTATTGTGATAATGTTGTTCCCCACATGAGCGAAAGATGATGCGTCTACAGTTGATATAGCCAAGTTTGAATTTTCTTCACGCATATCATCGTATCCTCTCTCGCTCTCTCTCTTTCTCTCTCTTTCTCTCTCTCTCTCTCTTTCTCTCTCTTTCTCTCTCTCTCTCTTTCTTTCTTTCTGTTTCCCTACCTCTTGCTCTCTATGTAAACTCTCCCCCTCTGTCTCTCACGTTCTCTCCTTCTCACGACTCCGCGCACGCCCGGCCGCGCATCCACTGGGCAGGCAACTCGGTAAGCACCCTGGAATTACTCAATAAGTTTGGCCCGTGTATCGCCCGGGGCTGAGAGCCCGAAACACAGAGATCGGGTGCGCGCAATGGGGATCGGGCGACCGAGAGAATTAGAACGGACGAGTATGCATGCGTGTGCGCGCACGGAGACATTCAATTGGGAGGCGGCGCAGGATTTTCGTACGTTTACCACTGACCCGCCCGCCAACTGGTTAATGATATACATTACTCACTGCTCGGCGAACCATCGCCAGCGTTCGTGCAGCCGTGATATCGGGTATGTGCGTGCGAAGGCGTGCCGGCGTTATTTGCGAAGATTCCAGTCAGGTTTTTGGCAGTTACTGACATTTCTCGTAGCGCGTAAATTGCAGCGTTTCTACGAATATTGACACGTACGGTGGCTATTACGCATTGAGAGCGACTCGCTGGCAGTAAGCTATGGCTCGATATAGCTGCAAATTACACACAATATATGTCGCACTCCCGCGATAATACCGTATTACGTCACACATTTTCGTAAGCAGATATTCGAAACTAAATGTCATCCGGCATTCAGGATCGGCTGAACTGCCCGGATCACGGGTGTAGGTGGTCGCGTGCGCAATTTCTAGCCCGTCAGCGGTTACAATTTCTTTCTATAAGCCGATATTGAGCCGTTTCAAACATGCGGGATTAGAGACCACTTGACTAGAGGATCATGCACTCTAGCCGGGGATAGGTCGAGTGTGCGCGTGTGCGGTGCTGCGGCACAACACGTGTATGCTATGCCATTAAATTATTTATTATTTTGTTTGCTATTATTTATTATGTATGTTATTATTTTGTTTAGTTACATTTTTATTTAAATATATGTTTACTTGCATTTTATTTATTTGCTTATTTATTCATTTATTTATTTATTTATTTGCTTGACTAACTATATATTTACTTCTTTGTTAATTTTATTAAATAAGTAAATATATATAATTATCAATTTAATTATATCAGTATCGTTGTTCATATATTTGGTTATTTATTCATTTATCTATCTACCCCTTCCTTTATTTACGTATTTATTCGGTATGTTTATTTATACGCCTAATTATTTACTCGTTTAGATGACTAATAAAGACAAGAGACAGACTGGCAGATAGACAAACAGAACGGGTGAGAGGTGGGGGAGGGGTGGGGGAGGAGGTGGGGGAGGGGGTGGCGCTAGCAGATGGAGAGCACTTGCCGTAAAGAGTCAGGCACGGGCCTGCGTGCCTTTGTACACTTCAATTCGACAGCTTTCAGCACCAATTTTACTCGCCAGTCTGAAAGGCCTCAGCGCGGGGTTCAGCATGTGGCACATTGTGGTTGATCACAGAGAAAGCGGGCCTGGGTTCGCGGGGGCCGATTATTGCCGCTTCGTAGACGCTCAATGCACTGCCACCCTCATTAATAACACTGACCCGGCCATTACCAGCGCCACAGAGTGATTATGTACGTACGTGCGTGCGTGCTTGTGCGTGCGTGCGTGTGTGTGGGTGTGGGTGTGTGGGTGTGTGTGTGTGCGTGTATGGGTGCGTGTGTGGGTGCGTGTGTGGGTGCGTGTTGTGCATGTGACTTGCTGTGGGGGGGGCGTGGTGTGCGTACGTGTTGCGGTGCGCTGCGCTGTGTGAAGTGTGTGGGCTGTGAGTGCGTCGGTGGTGCCGTATCTGTGCGTGGTTCGTGTGCCTGCCATGCTGTGCGTGCACGCTGCCGCGCGCATGTGCGCGTGTGTGCGTGCGTTGTGTGGTGTGCATGTGTGTGTGTGTGGGGGGGGGCGTGTGTGGCGTGCGTGCGTGCGTGTGTGAGTGTGTGGTGTGAGTGCGTGCGTGCGTGCGTGTGCGTGCGATCGTGTGCCTGCCTGCGTGCGTGCACGTGCGCGCGCATGTGCGCGTGTGTGCGTGCGTGTGCGTGCGTTCGTGTGCATGCGTACGAGCGTGTATTGTGTGTGCATTTGCCTGTGGTGTGTGCGTGCGGTGCATTCGTGTGTCTGCCTTGCGTGCATGACACGCCGTGGTGGTGCCGGCCGTGACGTCATTGTGCCTGCCTACGTGCGTGCAAACGATCAATCCATGGCGTCGGCAGCTTTCGTTGCGATGATGATGATGTTGATCGCGCATTCCGTGAGGACGTGTCAACGCTTAGAATCTCTCGCGCCTGCGTGACTACGTGCAGGAAGTGCTTGCTATACAACAGGCCGGTACGTGAGAGGCGGGGGGGTCATTTGTATACAACACCCGGGCAACACCGGGAGAGAGGTGCTTGAAGCAGGGAGAAGAGGGCCACCTGCTTACCACGGGTTCCTCCCCGCTATAACTTTGCACACTCAGGCAGGCGTGTGTGATCATCAGGCAAATAAAGGCGAAGATAGGGAGCGCAGTATTTTGCAGCCCGTAGTATGCAAGTGGGAGTCTTCAGCAACGATGTGTGGACAGTTAATCCGGAATAAGGGGCGGGAAAGAAGGGAGCAGTATTTTTTGGTCGAATCCTGAATCATCGCAGTTGCCGAGAGTTATGAGAGAGATGCGTATTAAATGGTGAAAACCCTTTCTGGCGAATCTGCCACGCTAGATGCTCAATCAGGGTTGACTTACACGCTCTGCGAGCGATTTCCTATATATTATTATATTTCACGTTTTTATATTTATGACGGAAGTTTGCGTGCTATTGGATAATGTTGTTCCCACATTGAGCGAAGATGATGCGTTAAACAGTTGATATTAGCCAAGTTTGAAATTTCTTCACGCATATCATGTTTCTTCTCTCTCGCTCTCTCTCTTTCTCTCTCTTTCTCTCTCTCTCTCTCTTTTCTTTCTATTTCTGTTTCCTACCTCTTGCTTCTCTATGTAAACTCTCCCCTCTGGTCTCTCACGTTTCTCTCCTTCTCTTGGACTTTTCATTTCACTCTCCATTCTAAGATTCTTCGATGTCGAGCGCGATGTGTCCCATGGTCCCATAAATCTCATTGTATATATATATATTATATTATATATTATATATATATATATATTACAAACAAACAGGTGGGAAATTGTCCCCGAAAATCCCCATTTATATAATATATATTTATTCATTTATGTAATTTATTTACAAAAAACAGCGCGGTAAATGGCCCCCCAAAACCCCCTATTTATTCAAATATGTTACCCGGTATAATCTCGGTGAAAACGTAAGAACCCAGTGAAACATCTATGACCAACCCCCCCCCCCCCATCGCGCGTGTCTATGCTCGTGACCGGGAGCGATAACGGAAGAAGCCATGCAGCGGTGAGAGCATTGACCTCTGCTGCTCGACACATCCAACCGCGTGCATCATCGAGCCACACCACCCACGTATGCCACGCACGCAGCACAACACACACACACAACACAAATGCGCAGCGCGCACGATGCACGCACGCACGCACCAACACACAACACACACACACACACACACACACACACACGCACCCGACGCACGCCACGCACGCACACACGCCCGCACACCCCAAGACACTTTCCTCTCGACTCCACACACGGCGTTGCCCCAACAGCGCGCAAGCACCCTCTCACGCACGCATAAGCCGTATATCGACATTTGTCTTTTTCGTGATATCGCACACTATTCGTCAGTATCCGCGCGGCGGGGGCGCAGCTGGCGGTCGCGGCAACGGTCAGCCCGACGTCCGGAGAGTGCCACGGAAGAATGGCCGGCAAACTGATAGCGCAGCCGCGAACAGCCGATGCGGGCGTAGAGCGCTTGAAAGATACGCCATTACGGCGCTTTACGAGGTCAACTCGGGCCGTTAATTAGGGGCACGGGCCCACGCGGGAGCCGACGCTGGCCGGTTGCGGAGGGCTGCGGGCGGAGACGAAGAGATGATTAGCGCGGAAGACAATGCGCTACGGGGATGCGGTGCTGCACGCTTGCGGGTATCCCGCAGGCACGACACTTCGCGTGTAGCCGGTACTGCTGAGCCGCCATGCGCACCCGCCACCGCTTTGGAATGTCCGTGGTACATCTCGCTTCTGCCTCTCTCTCCTCTCTCTCTCTCTCTCTCTCTCTCTCTCTCTCTCGCTCTCTCTTTCTCATTCTCTTTCTCTCTCTCTCTCTCTCTCTGCTCTCTGCTCTCTCTCTCTCTCTTCTCTCTCTACTCTTTCTCTTTCTTCTCTCTCTCTCTCTCTTCGCTCTCCTTTCTCTCTCTCTCTCTATCTTCTCTCTCTTCTCCTCGCTCGCTCCCCCTGTCTCGCGCTCTCTCTGTCCTCTCTGCCCCCCTCTCTCTCTCCACCTCTCTTACCCTCTCTTCTCTCCTCTCTTCTCTCCCCCCTCTCTTTCCTCTCATCTCTCCCCCTCTTCTATCTTTCTTCGTGCGCGTAACAGTAAGCGGCGCCGCATATAAATTGTGCTACGCCCAACTTTACGTGGCATTTCTCACGTGTGTGTGTGTGTGTGTGACTGTTGTGTGGTGTGTGTGTGTGTTGTGTGGCGCGCGCGCGTGTGCGCGGGCGCGCGTGTGCATGTGTACCACAGTAACGCGGAGGCCGGCATCTAGCTCTAGGATTGCACACTGACGTGCGCTATCAAATCATATAGCATAAACAACCATGGACACACTAGCCCTCTATATATCTCTATATACTCGCTATATATATATATATATATATATTATATATATATATATATATAATATATAATATATATTTACTCGCTGTATATCACCGCCTCACGGCGTTTCGAGTATTCTGGCACGGTCAAGTATCCGTGAATGCTCACGACTCGCAATCCCCTCTCAATGTTTCGCATGAATTTCTAAACGTAATTGCTGGCCACAAATCAGGTGTGGAAATCTGCGCGCGTCATTACCAGACGCGGCCAGAAGTGAGCGCGAAGGCGGGGGAACTGTTT